>NC_056745.1:617985771-618285771 GCF_019279795.1 Protopterus annectens
TTTTCTAGAAATAGGCCTCCTTGCCTCAAGAATGACATCCAGCACCTGCTTACTGAGGGATGGCAGAGGTGAGTTCGGAGGATTAGCCAGGCTGCAAGGTTCAGGATCTGAAGCTAAGGGTGCAGAATCTGGCCTACCTGCTGGGACAGCAGGGAAGGGGTCTGAGGCAGGTGTCATGGTTGTAGCACTGTCAGACTGCGCAAAAGAGGGTACCAGTTCTGGTGTGGCCAGTCTGGTGCAATCAGGATTGTCCTTGGCTTGTCTTGTTTGATCTTTAGAACCTTCGAGAGGCAGAGGGGGAAAGGCATAGACTGAGAGGCTTTCTCAGGTAAAGGACAGGGCATCCACTTTCCAAGCTTGGCTGTGGGGAGTTCTGGTGCAGTATTTGTTCAATTGACAGTTCTGAGGGGAAGAAAACAGGTCCACCTCTGGTGTCCCCCATCTGTTCCTCGAAAGCTTGAATATTTTGGGATCCAGTTTCCATTCGTGCAGATCCATGAGATTTCTGCTTAAGTCATCTGCCAGTGAATTACGTTTGCCTGGCAGGAATTGAGCTTGTAGGTGCACTTGGTTGCTCAAGGCTGTGTTCTATAGAGTCATGGCTAGTTTGCAGAGTGGGTAGGAATGGGTTCCTCCCTGCTTATGTACCACATAACTGTGGTGTTGTCTGTCTTTACCAATAGTTGTCTTGGATGAATAAGGCCTTTGAAGGCTGTCAGAGCATTCTGTACAGCTAACATTTCTTTTTGATTGACATGCAGGTGCATCTGCTTTGGGTTCCATTTGCCCTGAATGCACTGCCCTGTCATGTGAGCCCCCAATGCACAGTCTGATGCGTCTGCTGTTAGGGTTTGGGCGGCATGGGGTAGAGTGAAAGAGAGTCCCTTGTTGTGGTTGCAGGCCTCTGCCCACCAAAGGAACTCTGCCCTCAGACAAGGAATGGCAGGAATTATTGTTTCCAGGTCCTGAGAATGTTGACACCATAGACTTTTTAGATACCACTAAAGTTTCTTCATATGCTGTCTTGCATACGGAATTAACAGAATACAAGAGGCCATGAACCCCAGAGCTTGCAGAATTTTCCTTGCAGACAGCTCGGTTTTTGTGGCCAGTATGTTGAAGTAGGTTGTCGAATAAATGTGTTTCTCTGGAGTGAGGAATGCCATCTGGGAAGCTGTGTTCAAGCTTGCTCCCAGGAATACAGTCTACTGGCAGGGTACTAGGTGTGATTTATTTTCGTTGATGGTGTACCCCAGTGAAGTTATAAGTCTCTCTACAAATGCCAGGTGCTAAAATAGCAAGTCCTGACTTTCCGACTGAATCAGGCAATCGTCCAAGTATGGGTAAATCTAAATATTTCTCTGCCTGCAAAATGCAATGACTGGAGCTAGGCACTTTGTGAATACCCTGGGCACAGTAGATAAGCCAAAGGGAAGTGCAGAGAACTGATAGTGCATACAGCCTGCCCTGAAGCATAGGTATTTCCTGCAAGATTCCCTTATGGGGATGTGCAGGTAAGCTTCTTTTAAGTCTAGTGCTGCCAGCCAGGCATCCTTGGCTAACATAGGAAGCAGCTGTTGGAGAGTTAACATTTTGAATTTTGGAACCACCAGAAAGGTGTTTAGAATAGATAGATCCAGGACAGGATGCCAGGAGTTTTCTTTTCTGGGTACCAGGAACAGTCTTGAATAAAATACATGTCCCCTTTGTTCTGCTGGGACAGGTTGAATAGCCTTGATGCTGAGGAGAGAAAGTACTTGCTTTTAGGCCTCCTCCCACTGGTTTGGGGGGAGGTCTGGCCATCCACTTAGGGTTGGGAGTGAGTGGAATTGGAATCTGCATCCTAGGGAAACAATGTTTAATACCCATTTGTCTTGGGTAATGTATTCCCAGTTTTTTGCATGCTGGGCGAGTTTTCCTCCTAAAGGTGCAAGTACTTGAGCAAGGCTTGGAGGAGTTAAGGATAAGTCATTGCGCAATTTTACCATAGGGGTGGCTTACTACTCCCTGTTTTGGAAGTGGGAGCACCCCACTGCTTAGATCTGTGCATAACCTGAGACTGAAGTCTTGGTGGTCTGCTGCCCCTGAGTTTGGACTGAGAAGGCATGGAAGGGACTGGAAAGGACCAGTTCTTTAAAGGCCAATGCCTACTGAATCTAGGTGGCTGTACTTGTAAGAAATCTTTAACAGTTTGCATAGATTTAGCTTTCTCCTCCATCCTTTTGAGGACTTCTTCTGCTTTACTGCCAAATAAACGGCCTTGGTTTAAGGGTGCATCCAGTAATTTTGCTTTGACATGATCTAGCAAGTTATGTTCCTTAAGCCAAGCATGCCTTCTAAGAACAGACCCAGTGACAGCAGCCCTGCAAGATGCTTCTAAAGCATCAAAACCACACTGCAAAGTATGTTTACCAACTTGGTCAGTAGAATGCATTAATTCTTGTAAATCTTTGTGTTCTGCACAATCAGGAATCAACATCATTTTCTGTTTAATTAGCCCCATAATATGCTGCTGATACTTTTAACATATGAAACTGGCAATTTAAAGCCCTAATGGCCAGAATAGCAGAGGTGTATACCTTCTTACCCCATCTGTCTAAAGTCCTAGAATCCTTGTCAGAAGGGGTAGGATTCTTGGCAGTAGTAGCCTTAATGCCTTTAGGTCCTTGGCAAATGGTCTCTGGATTCACAGTAGGATTCTTGAAAAGGAATTTGTGAGAGTCAGGTACTCTGTAGTACAGTACCTGGTTTTGCGGTTTACTGTGGTCATTAGTTTTGTTCAGGAACCTCCTGTTAGTGCCTGGTTTTGAATTTTACCTGTCAGGTTTCCTGGCAGCTGGTGGCAAAGTATCTGGGGTAAGGCTGAACTCCAAGAAAACATCATCTATAATCTCTAGAACAGGAGGGACAGCTAGAGGCCTGTGCTGAGGCAGGTTTAAAAATTCCCCGAGTCTCTTTTTGGTCTGAGAGTAGTCCTGGCTCTCTCAGCAGAAATGTCTCCTAAGGGTATGCAGGGTTTTACGAAAAGAAAAATCCTCTGGAGGGGAAGCAGAGGGAATGAAATCCTCATAGGTAGATAAGGGTATGACCTGGTAATCAGAAGGAACAGAGATATCAGATTCCTGATTAGAAGAATCCGAAGGAAAATCAGTTCTCTGTCTCTTTGAGGGGGAAGGCTGGCTTCCCCTAATTAAGCTAATAAGGTCTTCAGCCATCCTAATCATTTGTTTTTGAGGCATGTGGGCCTGAGAATGCACCTTGGTCATCGGTTTCCTAGGCGTAGTGCGAACTTTAGACCTGAGAAATTCGGTATTCTTGGCTTGAAACTAAGTCGTCGGTTTAATATGAAAATCAGTACGCCTGAATACACCCTCTGAAGCCAGTGCCTGCACTGCGGCTCTGGACCCATCCAAGGTAGAGACATTCGTAGGTTCCATAGTCAAAGAAGCATCTCGCGGCATACCAGACTCCAAATGGGTCTCAGTAGAGGACTGTGAATCTGTAGAAGTGGGTATCAGGGGCTGCGAAAGCACCTCACTCAGTACCGGCGGACTGCTGACTAGCTTAATGGTAGTGTCATCGGCAGTTTTGGACCTATGCAGTTTGTCTCTGTCTTAATCCTTACGTTTTTTCGGAAGATCAGTAGTCGGATGGCTTAACGAAGCCATTTCAGAGTGCGGAGAACGACAGCGAAAGTATTTAGCTAGAAAAATTGCCCAACGAGGAATAGTTTGAGCGTTGAACAAGGCACAAAATGGACAGCGAGGGATGTCGTGGTCTGGGCCTAAACAGGTGACACAGTAAGAATGAAAATCTCTATGAGGTATTTGCTTTCCACAGGCAAGACAGTTATTAATTTTTTCTGACATCAGTTAGAGCAAGAAAAAAGGATCCCCAATGGGGTACTTATCTTTTAGAAGACTTCAGGTCTGAAACTCGAAAACGAAAATTTCAAGAGTAGGCCAACTGGCACTTGCGAACTGCTTCTGCATCGGGCACCACACGGCAAGAAAGACTGATGTAATGGCATCGGCTGCATGTTTTACACCCCTGACGACCTGACGTCATGGAAGAAGCGACAGCATCCGATGCAGAAATCCCAAGACTCTGGTATTCAGGCTTGCTGAGGGCTCCCTGCAGGCAGATAACCCAAATGTGATTACTGCAACAGTGAAACACGAAGAAAATCACTGCAGCAATGTGACGGAGCCAGCTACAAGCAAGTATGCAGGGAAGCCATGTACTAAACTCCATTCTGCACAACAGGCTCTAACCCAAAAGTTATAGCAAAACACCAGCATCATAACACATTTCTAGGACATGCAGTGCAAGGGAATCACATTATGTATGGATGATGCACTCACACAGTACATATTTGGTATTCAAATGAATGTGATAAAAGATGAAGACAGATGCAGAAGGAATCACCACTGGGAAATAAAACTCTGTTGTAGTTCCAAAACGTCTTTATTTGTAGAACAAGGAATAAAATGAGCGCTTTCGCGTAGAATAACTACGCTTCTTCAGATGTAGTTACAATGATAAAATGCATTTGTTTTATACAAAACTTTTTGGCGGTCAAACCAAACAATCAATCAATTAACTGACTTAATAGATAGTTAATTATTTAAAGTGCTCCTTGCTATTAAAGTGCTTCGTGCTCATTGCAACAACATTTAAAATGTTATATAATTCTATTTAAAACCTATATAGCAAAAAAACAAATAAAACAAATAAAACATAAATACTTCAACTTCATATCATGGCGTGTACAAATCCCTAAAGGTTTTTTAATGATATAAGTGTCACTTAATTTTCATAAAATCTGACAAACATTATATTGATGTTATATATTCTTGAAACCTTAACACCTTACAACCTAAAGACTTGAAGACCTAAAACATAAACCTTAAAATGCTAAAACCATATGTTAACATTTTTATGATGTAGATTAGGTATTTCATACGCATAGAAACCTTTATAGATGGCAGAATTGTGAACAAGACCATGAATAAAAATATATTTATAGTGTCACAAATAAAGTAAAATGCGTATATAATTAATTCCGTGTACATGTAAAACCCATTTAATCATGTATTTATATATAAAAAAAATTTAATTATTATGTGTATATATATCAAATGTAATAAAATTACAGTTTATTGATTTTAACAGAATATGTTAAAAATATCTTAAAAATTATTATGTTCCTATTTATATCAATCAATTAGTACAAGAATAATACAGATAACATTAAGTATTTAATAAAAAAAAATTTTAAAATTTTTATAATTTTCTGTTATTTAATACAGGTTTGATTGAGATAAATTGGTTAATACCTGGTGTAATGTGCACTCTTAAAGTTAATATCCACTTGAGTTCCATATATGCCAAATGGTTGATATTATCACCTCCTCTAGGATTTGGAATTACAAGTTGCAAAACTTTAAAACTAAAATTATGTGTTCTATTATCTTGTATATGTTTTGCTAGAGCGCTTTGTTAATTTCCTTTCTTTATATCATAAAGGTGATTGTATACCCTATCTCTTAACCTCCTTTTAGTTAGGCCTACATAAAATGCATCACATTCTTCACAAGTTGCTAGGTATATAAGGTTAGTACTATCACAATTGGAGTAACTACTTGTTGTGAAAGTATATAAGCCATCTGGATGTTTAAATGTTTGTTTTTTAGAAATGTATGGGCACATGTGGCAACGGCCACAGGGGTAAGTTCCACTTTGGATATGACTATCTACATTATGTATATTACTTTTTTCTATACATAGTAGTTGTTTTAAGTTATCACAATTCTTATAACTAAATCTAGGATATACACCAACAATTGTTCTTGTAAAAGGATCCATGACAAGTATGTTCCAATTTCTATTAATTATCTTTTTTAGTGAAACAATATCACTTGTATACTTCATTGTAAATGATAATTTATCTGTGAATTTTTCATTCCTAGATTTTCTTGTATGAGAAACTTGTTTGAAACTATGATTTTCATTATCTATCTCTGAAGATGTAATACATGTTAATTGCTGTTTACATCTTTTAATTACTTTATTATCATAACCCCTTTCCTTAAAAAATAATTCTAATTTCTCTATTTCTGATAGGAAGGTGTCCTCTTCTTGACAAATTCTAGCTATTCTATTGAATTGGCTTTTAATTATTCCTGGGAATGTATGTCTTGGATGCATACTTTCATACCTCAATAAAGTGTTTCTCCAAGTTGGTTTTCTATAAAGGGAAGTACTAATTATTCCTTTTTCATTAAGCTTCAAGGATAAGTCTAAAAAATGAACTTGATCTTGTGAAGTTTCAACTGTAAACTTCAAGAAAGGACTAGTAGTCTCTATGTCATTAAATTTTTTTTTAAAATCAATGCTGTTTCCTTCCCAAATAATAAGGACGTCGTCCACAAATCTCTTGTAAAGTTTAATGTTCTTATATTGAATATGTTTAAACAAAAAATTCAATTCCCATTGGTAAACAACAAGATCTGCGTAAGTATTTGCACAGGGGGTGCCCATGGCAACCCCCCATTTTTGCAAATAATAATTATTCTTAAACATAAAAATGTTGTTGTTAAGTATTAGATCCAACAAATGATTTATTAAAATTTGTCTACTATTACTATAATTGGAATGTTGTACCAATATCTCTCTTATGGCTTGAAGTCCTAATTCATTCGGAATACACGTAAACAAATTTTTTACATCCATAGTTACTAATAAATATTTTGAGGTGTCATTCTCTAATCTAAAGTCTTTAAGAAATTGTAGTAATTGGTAAGAGTCTTTAAGAATGTTTGGAATTTCATTAACTATCGGCCTTAGGAGGTATTCTACAAAGGAAGAGATGGTGGAAGTACTCCATCTTTCACCGGATACAATAGGTCTCATGGGTACCGGGAAGATATTTTTGTGTATCTTAGGTAGACCCTTAATGATACGGATAGTAGGGAACTCAATTAAGAAATATTCATATACTTCACAACTAATTTGACCACACATTAATAAATCATATAGGTCTTCTTGTATGTCTTTAATTATAGTTTTAACTTGATCATTTGTGATAATTTGGTAGGTGTTGCTATCTGAAAGAAGGGAGGTCATGGTAGCTTCATAATCAGTAGTGTTTAAAACAACTACACCCCCTCCCTTATCAGCTGGCTTAATTGTAACATCAGTATTTCGTTTTAAATTATTAAGTGACTTCTGTTCGCTCTCTGTGATGTTGAAGTAACTAGATCTTTTACGATTTGTTGCAAAAAATTCATAGAAATCTTTCTCACAAAGCTTCATAAAACATTCTATGTTGTGTGGAATGAAAGGCATAAAGCTGCTTTTACATTTAAAAAATTTTTTCATAGTATCAGTTTCCATGACTGCTTTATCTTTAAAAAACACTTTTAGTGCTACATTCCGACAAAATAATCTAAGATCTGTTAGAACATCACTTAAAAAACTGCTTTGCGATGGAATAAAATTTAAACCTTTGTTTAAAAGTGAGGTTTCTGATTCATTAAGTACAACATCTGACAGATTATAAACTAAACTGTTCAATTTCTTTGTTTTCTTGTAGTCCCGTGTTTTTCTTCCGATCCTTTCCTCTTGCGTGGTCCCCTGCTGTTTGAGCGTCCTCTCCAGCCCGTTTGTTTTTTTACGGGGAATGGTAAAAAAGGCGTGTTGACAATGGCTGGATCTTTAGGTTTGGCTCCTAACATGTTAGCTGTATTATAAATTTTGGCAGCCTGTTGATTAGGAGGTGGAGTATCACTAAGGTGATGAGCTGCATTATTGTTATTCAACAAAATAGCTGTTAAAGGTGTTTCATTGCTGGAAGCATTGCTGGAGTTAAATACTAAAGGTGTTATTGTCGTCTCATTAGTCGCGCTAACAGTTACGATACTTTCATTAGCTGGTATTTCAGTAGACACCAAGTTAGTTGCTGTATTAAAGTTCGTGTGTTCCGTTCTCGGCCAAACACCTGGCCGAGAGCAAAATCATTTGCATCTCTAACAAGTTTTCTCTGTTTAGTTTGTTTTAGTCTTTCGCTAAACAGATTTACTTGTGACCATACATTCTCTAATCTTTTAACATAGTACTCTGAATTGAAACGTTCATTAAGATCATTCTGCTCCACGTCTATTTTGTTCCGTAACTCTGCTTCTAATGGAGCAAAATACTCTAATAAAAGTTTCATGTAATTGAAACCAAGTTCAATATTCAGGTCTTGCCACTTCCTAAGCAGTGTGGGGTGGCTATCACCATACGTGGGCATGCAAAAAATACGCATGCCCCTAGGTACAACTCGGAAGTGGAGGCAAGCTTCTAAATGCAGTCTTTGCCAAGCATATCTTTGTAACTTAAACAAGTCATCCTGGAATTCTTTACATAGTCTATTAAATTCTGTTAATGTCTCACCATTTTTTGAAACTTGTGTGGAAACTGGATTGTTGTTGAGCTCCAGAGCCAATAAAGGGTTGTCCTTACGATGCAAAAGAAGTTCCCAAACTGGCGTTGTTGCAGCCCTCGTCTCCAGATGAAAGTCCAGTTCTATATCCACTTGCTCCATGGGTTTAACCAGGAACAGCAACAAATGAAAGGTGAAACAAAAAAAGTACAGTTTTGTACCTACCATAAATGTAGATGTTCGAGGATCTACATTGCTGCAGTCATAACCTGTGGGTAGTCCGCTGTCCTCGATCGGCCCGAATACCAAAGAGCTGGGCTGGCGTCGGTCATTGTCGCCTGGAGCTGACGTCAGTACATAGTAGTACTTAAGCGCATGACCGACGCCATATCCTCAGTCTTTCTTGCCCCAGATGTCAGAAGGCCTAAGAATGAAAGAAGGCCAGAGCCCAAATAGTAAACACCCAACAACTACCAGTGTGGAAATAAAGATTATCCCAAAAAAACACAGCAACCACAAACTATAGAGGGGAAGGAGGGAGGGATAATTGGACTGCAGCAATGTAGATCCTCGAACATCTACATTTATGGTAGGTACAAAACTGTACTATGTTCTTCGTCTCACATTGCTGCAGTCATAAGCTGTGGGTAGAATCCCAAAGCAAAGGAAAAGGGAGGCTGGCAAACTAAATAGCATTAGGAGCTGCTAACATGCCCTGTAAAACTGCAGTGGCAAACCCAGCCCTGGACTTAGAATAAAGAGGGAGATGGTAATGCTTAGTAAAAGTGTGTACTGAACTCCAAGTAGCTGCCTCCAAAATATCTTTAGTAGCTACCCCCCTCAAAAAAGCAGTAGATGTGGCAGTAGCCCTAGTAGAATGAGGCCTGATCCCAGCAGGAACATCCTTCCCATGATGAGAATAACAAAAAGCAATACATTGACCAATCCACTTAGAAATAGTCTGCTTTGAAACAGCTTTCCCTTGTGAACCCAAAGCAAAAGGAACAAATAACTGTTGAGTCTGTCTGAACTATTTAGTTCTGCTCAAATAATAACGTAGCTGTCTGTGGATATCCAAAGAATGCAAGACTTTTTCCCCCTTATTTTGGGGATCAGCATAAAAAGTAGGCAAATGAATAGACTGGTTCAAGGCCACATTAGAAATCACTTTAGGCATAAAAGTAGGGTTAGTTCGCAAAGAAACTCTATCCTTATGGAATATCAGAAAGGGTTCAACTGCCATGAGTGCCTGCAATTCAGATACCCTCCTAGCAGAAGTAATGGCCAACAAAAAAGCAGTCTTCCAAGACAAAAACTTCAATTCAGATGAAGCTGCAGGTTCAAAAGGAGGTAAAGTAAGCTTCTCCAACACAAAATTGAGATCCCAGGAAGGAGTACGAGCTCTACGTGGGGGTCTTATATTCTTTGCCCCTCTAAGAAATTGTTTGAACAAAGGGTGAGAAAATAAAGGAGGGTCACAATCATAGTGAGCAGAAATGGCTGCAGCATGAACCTTCACAGAAGAGAATGACAAACCCTTGTCCAGTAATTCAGTAAGATACTGTAGTGCAAAACTCAAATTAGGCACTGAAACATCAAAGCCCTTTGCTGTGCTCCAAAGAAAAAATCTCTTCCATTTATCAGCATAAACTTTTCTAGTACTAGGCAGCCTGGCTTCCAAAATGACATCTAAAACCTGTTGAGGAAGCTGAGACCCCACCGGCTCCATTACAGAATACGCCAGGCTGTTAGATGCAGGGACTGCACCCGAACATTGAGAAAATGATTGTTTGACTGGGATAACAAATGAGGAACCTGTGGCAAAGGCCAAGGAGGCTCCTGAATTAAACCCCTCAGCAGAGGATACCAATGCTGACGTGGCCAATCTGGTGCTATTAGAATCATGCAAGGCTTGTCCCGCCTGACTTTCAAGAGTACCTTGGGAAGAAGAGGCAGGGGGGAAAAGCATAAACGTGAAGGTTGTTCCAACTGAAAGATAGAGCATCCACTTTCCAAGCATTTGGGTGGAACATCTTTGTGCAAAATTTTGGCAGTTGGAAATTCAGTGGAGAAGCAAACAGATCTATGTCTGGAGCTCCCCAAGCCACGGTCAACTGTTTGAATACCTGAGGGTCCAGTTTCCACTCGTGGGGATGCACAATTTGCCTGCTCAATACATCTGCTAGGGAGTTCTGTGCTCCTGGCAGAAACCGTGCTTGAAGATTGATGTGCAAACTCAGAGCAGTCTCCCACAAAATCATTGCTTGTCTGCAAAGAGGGTAGGAATGGGTTCCCCCCTGCTTGTTGATGTACCACATGACTGTTGTGTTGTCTGTTTGAATCAACACCTGTCCCGGCTGAAGTAGGTCCTTGAAGGCCATCAAGGCAAATTGGACTGCTAACATCTCCTTCATGTTGATATGCAAATGTAGTAGTTTGGGAGGCCACGTGTCTTGTATCCATTTTCCATTGAAGGGTGCTCCCCAGGCCAAGTCCAAGGCATCCATCGTTAGGATCTGACTCGCCTCTGGTCGGATCATAGAGAGTCCCTTGTTTAGGTGACATTCCTGAGCCCACCACAAGAATTCCTTCTGGATGCAAGGTATAATCTGAATGACAGTGTTCAAACCGTGGCAGTGTTGAGTCCACACACTTTTGAGATACCATTGTAGCTTCCTCATATGCAGTTTGGCATTGGGAAGTACTAGAATGCAAGATGCCATGAACCCCAAGGCTTGAAGGACTGACCTTGCAGTCAGCCTGGACATTACTGATAACTGCTGGAAGTATAGATGAAGAGTTCTTTGTTTGTCCGGGGTCAGAAATGCCATCTGAGAAGCTGTATTCAGTCTCTCACCCAGAAAGCACATGTCCTGAGAGGGCACTAGACTGGACTTTATTTCATTCACAGAATACCCTAGGCACCTTAAAACTGCCATTACATACTGGAGATGTTGTAGTAACTTGTCCTTGTTTTGAGCAAGAATGCAAGAATCAGGCAATCGTCCAGATAAGGATAAATTTGTATTCCTCTCTGTCTGAGGAAGGCAATTACAGGAGCCAGAACTTTTGTGAATACTCTGGGTGCAGTAGATAAACCAAAGGGCAATGCAGAGAACTGATAATGAGAAGTACCAGCCCGGAATCTCAGGAATCTCCTGCAGCTGGGTCTGATAGGGATGTGAAGATAGGCCTCTTTGAGATCCAGGGTTACCATCCAGTGATCTTTGCCTAGCATAGGCAGAAGTTGTTGTAATGTTAACATCTTGAACTTTGGAATGTCTAGGTAGGTATTGAGAATGGACAAATCCAGAATTGGCCTCCAAGTGTTTCCTTTCTTTGGCACTAGGAATAGATGGGAATAAAAACCTAGGCCTACTTCTGACGGAGGGACCACCTGAATTGCCCCCATCTGCAAAAGTAAAGAAATTTGCTCCTGAGCCTCCATCCTTTGCTGAGGAGGCACATCCGGCATGCCTTTGAAAGGAGGAAAAGTGTGAAAATAAAACTTGTACCCGTGATTTATTATATCCAACACCCATTTGTCCTGGGTGACCAAATGCCAGTTTTGTTTGAAAAGTCCCAACTTTCCTCCTAGAGGAGCTGCCAGTAAAGAAGGGTCTGGCAGCGGAAGATACAGGTCATTGGGTCTGTTTACGAAAGGGCTGTCCCCTGCCCTCACCAGAAGACTGTGCAGGAGAACTCCAAGTCCTAGGTCTGAAAGAACCCTGAGCATGAGCTCTGCCTCTACCACATCTAGACCTGCCCTTAGACTGATAATCCGAAGAAGGATAAGACCATCCTCTAGCAGGCCAATTCCTACTAAACTTAGGGGGCTGCACCTGCATAAAATCTTTGACCGCCTGCATAGACTTAGCCTTATCTTCCATCTTTTTCAAAACTGATTCCACAGGAGGACCAAAAAGTACTTCCGACTGAAGAGGAGCATCCAAAATCCGAGCCTTAACATGCACTGACAAATTTTGATCCTTAAGCCAGGCATGTCTACGAATAACTGAACCTGTAGCAGCCACCCTGGATGTAGCCTGAAGAGCATCGAAACCACACTGTAAAGAATGCTTGCCAACTTGATCTGATGCATGAACCAACTCCTGGAGCTCCTTACACTCTATACTCTCAGATAAAGCATTCACCTTAGATTTCAATTGACCCAACAAAAAGTTCTGATACTTCAACATATGAAATTGGCAATTCAACGCCCTCATAGCTAACGTAGAGGAGGTGTACACTTTTTTCCCCCACCTATCTAAAGCTCTAGAATCTTTATCCAAAGGAACTGGATTCTTAACCACAGAAGCCCTAGTAACCTTCGGACCTTGAATAATAGTTTCCGGATCAGCTCTAGGACTCTTGTACAAATACTTATGTGCTTCTGGAACTCTATAATATCTGTCTGGCTTAACAGGGGCAGGAGGCAAAGAATCAGGATTAAGGGAAGATTCAGAAAAAACATCCTGAACAACATCTAAGACAGGAGGAATAGCCAAGGGCCTATGTTGTGGCAGAAACAAAAATTCCCTAAGCCTCTTCCGAGAATCTGAAAAATCCTGACCTTCCCACTTAAAATGTTCCCTCATGGAATGTAAAGTCTCAGAAAAGGAAAAATCCTCTGGAGGAGAAGCAGAAGGACAGGAATCCTCTGCATCCGAATCTGAATAAGAAGGGAATTCCTGAATTTCCTCAGCTGAGGAATCAGAGTAGTCAGAGGAATGATCCATTCCCTCTAAATCTGCCTCCACCCTAGGCCTTTTCTCTGGGGGGGGCATAGAACCCCTGATCAAAGTAATCAAGTCCTCCACCATTTTCAACATATGTTTTTTAGGAACAGGGGCTGGAGAGCTAGAACCATGACCAGGGCCAACAAGACAAGGTTTGGCCTTAGCATGGCCTTTAGCCACAGAAGTAGAAGGCCTAATAACCTTCTGTAAAGATGGAACTACAGACACCTGAGAAGCACCCTCAGCCGGGCCTAAATCCTGAGAGGCCAACTCCTGCAAAAGTAAAGGTTCCCCCTGGGATTCAGCCGAACCCTCGGCAGGATCCACAGATTCAAGCGGAGGCTCCGTAGAACCGGCGTCCGCAACGGACGACTCATCCGGTTTAGACTTCAAAGATTTATCTTTATGCTTTTTAGCGGTAGCGGGCGTCGGAGGATCCGACGGCATGTTATAGTTACACCTTTTACCAAAAACAAGCCTGGCACAGTCTAATCTCCTTTTAATGGTGCGCTTATTAAATCTAGCACAAAAGCGACACCCGACCACGTCGTGCTCAGGCCCCAAGCAAGGAATACAGAAAGAATGATAATCCCTATGAGGTATCTGTTTCCCACAAGAAATGCAATTATTAACTTTTTCTGACATCCGGAAAACTGAGGCAAGAAAAGACAAAGATTTCACCAACGGGGTACTTAGCCCAACTTGGTCTTCGGTCTGAAACTCGATAAATGAAAATTTCAGAACGCCGAACGGCACTTGCAAATGCTGCTTCTGCTTCGGACCACGCAGCAAGAAAGACTGAGGATATGGCGTCGGTCATGCGCTTAAGTACTACTACGTACTGACGTCAGCTCCAGGCGACAATGACCGACGCCAGCCCAGCTCTTTGGTATTCGGGCCGATCGAGGACAGCGGACTACCCACAGGTTATGACTGCAGCAATGTGAGACGAAGAACATCGAACTGTTACTGGTAGTTAAAGATGCCTTCCAAAAAGTTGAGCAGGTAACAGATGAAGACAGATGCAGAAGGAATCACCACTGGGAAATAAAACTCCGTTGTAGTTCCAAAATGTCTTTATTTGTAGAACAAGGAATAAAATGAGCGCTTTCGCATAGAATAACTACGCTTCCTCAGATGTAGTTACAATGATAAAATGCATTTGTTTCATACAAAACTTTTTGGCGGTCAAACCAAACAATCAATTAACTGACTTAATAGATAGTTAATTATTTAAAGTGCTCCTTGCTATTAAAGTGCTTCGTGCCCATTGCAACAACATTTAAAATGTTATATAATTCTATTTAAAACCTATATAGCAAAAAAACAAATAAAACATAAATACTTCAACTTCATATCATGGCGTGTACAAATCCCTAAAGGTTTTTTAATGATATAAGTGTCACTTAATTTTCATAAAATCTGACAAACATTATATTGATGTTATATATTCTTGAAACCTTAACACCTTACAACCTAAAGACTTGAAGACCTAAAACATAAACCTTAAAATGCTAAAACCATATGTTAACATTTTTATGATGTAGATTAGGTATTTCATACGCATAGAAACCTTTATAGATGGCAGAATTGTGAACAAGACCATGAATAAAAATATATTTATAGTGTCACAAATAAAGTAAAATGCGTATATAATTCATTCTGTGTACATGTAAAACCCATTTGATCATGTATTTATATATATATATATATATATATATATATATATATATATATATATATATATATATATAAAAAATTTTTAATTATTATGTGTATATATATCAAATGTAATAAAATTACAGTTTATTGATTTTAACAGAATATGTTAAAAATATCTTAAAAATTATTATGTTCCTATTTATATCAATCAATTAGTACAAGAATAATACAGGTAACATGCTGAGGGCTCCCTGCAGGCAGATAACCCAAATGTGATGACTGCAACAGTGAAACACGAAGAAAATCACTGCAGCAATGTGATGGAGCCAGCTGCAAGCAAGTATGCAGGGAAGCCATGTACTAAACTCCATTCTGCACAACAGGCTCTAACCCAAAAGTTATAGCAAAACACCAGCATCATAACACATTTCTAGGACATGCAGTGCAAGGGATTCACATTATGTATGGATGTTGCACTCACACAGTACATATTTGGTATTCAAATGAATGTGATAAAAGCCACAATGAAAAATGGCCTAGTAGTCATCTGGAACACAGGGGATGGTGTCAAGAGAAGCTTTAGTCATGAAGGCTCAAAGCCAGGAGTACAGTTTATCTAAGCCACACAACCAAGCACTTAGATGCAGGGGATGCAGTAGGGAACAAACTGTTTCAAAGTGATAATGGAACATAGGAAGGACAACTATGGCCTGAGCAGGGATTCAGAATGTTTACCTTCACAACACTACTGCCACAATGCTAAACAGTGGCAAAGGGATGGAGGCCTTTGATGTGGCAGTGGATGTTGGTTAATGTGCATAGATTGAGACAAAAGGATTGTTACCTGCACCAGTAGAGAACACCATGAACAGTTGTTAAGGTGAGAGACAGTCTCACTGCAGACAAGGTAACAAAGTGGCACAATGTACCAGGATATGATTACTGGATGATCAATATTACATCCTGTGACCAGCAGTTGAGTGAGATTCAGACTGACTCAGGGGATGCATTGCATATTAGTTGTAAAGTGCAACACTTAATGATATATGGCTTAACTTAGTGCATGCAACTGCATTGTGAAGATTCTGTGGCAGCGAAGGGCATTAGCTTCTTTTCCACATCTAGGGTTCCAGTATGTGCTAGTTTCAAGCACAGGGTTGTGAATGGGATAAGGCTGACTCAAAATTTGCATCACAAAAGAGTGAACTTGAAGTAAGAGACAGTTGGCATACAGGAACTGACAGTTGTTTAATAGGTGAGCAGTATTCTCTGTCCTGCTCAGGTTGTATCCAGAAACATGTTTTAAAAGTTTGAGTACATAGAAAATACTACTGCTATGTCTTTCCTGATGGATGGTAGCCTTGTAAAGAAGAAGCTGTACAAATACATTGGAGGAGTGGACAGTAATAGTCAATATATATCAGAGTGTGTACCAATGAGCTTTCTTCTCCACTTTTACATCTGCACAGGGCCATCTACCTTTTCAACTCAAAAGGTCCCTGTTGTATGTAAACATCAAATGTATGAGTGTCCACTACCTGAAAGGAATAGACCCTGGACAGCCACGGAGTATGAAGTGACATTTGCCTTATATGCACAACAGCTGCAGGCTAGCATAGATTTGAGCACATATCAATGTGAACACTAAAATGTGAGTGTTACAGGACTTACAGAGCACGGGAGAGTTTATCAGGGCACACCTAACTTTTAAGGCAAGCTCAGTCAGTTTTACACTTGTTCTAGCATGTGGGCAAGGCATACTGGCTAAAAATACTATTGAAACAACAAAGCATATCAACATTAATTGGAAGTCAGCTCTATGGTCTAGAAAAGGTGATGTGTTGGAGCACCAAATGTTACTTATGTATTTGTGTTTGTGAGTGTGTGTGCATGGGGGGTGTTAGTAGCTGGTCCACAGTATTATAACCAGAGTTACAAGACAGAATTTTCTGGAAAAGAGATTAAGCTATAACATAAGAGCACAGACAAACCATTCAGAAGCCACTTAGCTGAAACACTGCTATGTCCTTACAGGGTCATTTGCAAGGATTCCACAGGTCACCATTACATGGTTTAAGGCATTAGACAGTGAATATGCTAGCTTGGTAGGGTCTTTTTTGCAGTTTTTACTTCTTGACTGGGTCTTTCTTGTAGGTTTTACTAAATGGATTGCCTGTGTGATCTACTTACCCTTTGGTTGGGATTGTGTTGGTGGATGTTGGTTTCAGTGTAGTCATTGCAAAAAAAAAGACAATTATGTTTCCTTTTGAAAACACCTGTGTTTCACTGTTGGAGATTTTCACTGTGTTTTGCGGGCAAATTTTTTTTGACCAAAGATTTGTTGATGGCTTTGGAATTTGGTATTTCTGACCACACTGGTTGAAGTTGAGTACCATGAATGTTTTTTATGTCGAAGTGTGAGTTAATGACTTAGTCAAACATACAGGGCAAGATTATTAGATAGTAAAAATCAGGGACTTTTTGCTACTGTGATACAATCTCAGAGTTGGTATATTTAACTACAAATAGTCTATATATGTACATTCAACTGACTGTGTTATGAATTTTGGCAGTTTTGCTACTCAGTAATTAAGAATATACATATTATACATGTATATATTTTATGTACATGCACATGCATGCATGCATATAAAATATATATATATATATATATATATATATATATATATATAGATGTATACACATGCTCACACACGATGGAGCAAACACACACCATACATTTTTGCATGGCAGATATACCATTTGATGAGAAAGTACAGTTGTGTCAAGTCTTACTACAATGTTAGATGTCCTTCTCTTAGCTGTTACAGTATTCATTAGATTAGGGATTCTCTTTCTAGGCCTGCCAGACATCCTGCCAGTATACCAAAGCCTTAGGTTACTTTAAGGTACTCCATACATCACACTTATGCACCTCACATAGCATAGGGCATAAAGGTGACTGAAAGCCCCAGCAGGAATGCCAGTCCAAGGAAAACAAAGAGGTAACCCAGTAGGGTGGGGGTGAACACTACAACAATGAAGAGAAGGACATCTACTGTTATGGTAAGATTTAACAAAAATGCACTGCGTCCTTCCATGTCAGTGTTGCAGTATTTATTACATTAAGGAGAGTGCCAAAGCTCAGGAAGAAACTTGGAAGGAAAGAAGGACCAGTAGATCCCTCTAGGAAGCCATGAAGGATGTCCCTAGCAAAACCAGCTCTAGCTCTGGAGATTCCATCCAACTTGTATTGCATGGTAAATACAGGCACAGAAGTCCAGGTAACCTGCCTCAAAAATAGAGTTAGTATCCAAACCCTTGAAAAAAGCACCAGAATAAGCCACAGCTCTAGTAGAATGAGCTTTAACAGGAAAAGGAAGGCTCTTACCATGAAAAGAATAACAAATGGAAATAGCTTTAGACATCCAAGAATAAATGGTTTGCTTGGATACAGCTAATCCTAGAACCTAGGATGAAAAGAAACAAACCGCTGATCAGATTTTCTAATAGTCTTGGTCTTATTGAAATATTACCCGAGTTGTCTGTGTATATCCAATGTGTGCAGCACCCTCTCACTGGCAGATTGCAGAGAGGGGGAAAAAGTAGACAAATGAATAGACTGATTACGGGACAAATCATTAACCACCTTGGGCATAAAAGGAGGATTAGTATGCAAGGACAGCCTGTCCTTATGAAACACCAAAAAAGGAGGACAAGCCATAAGGCTTGAAGCTCAGACACCCATCTGGCAAAAGTAAGGGCTAACAAAAGAACAGTCTTCCAAGAGCAATGCTGCAAGGAATCAAACTGCAGGTTCAAAAAGAGTCTGAGTCAATTTCTACAAAATAAAATTAAGATCCCAGGGAGGAGGAAGAGGCTTCCTGGGATGCCTAATATGAAGGATGCCTTTAAGGAATTGTTTAGCTTCAAACCTAGAAGTTAAAGGAGGAGATAAAGGCAGACAAGCAGAGATAGCTGATAAGTGGGGCTTAACAGAAGAGTAAGCCAACCCAGCATCGAGCAATTCACACAGATAAGAAAGAATCAAAGCAGCATCCACAGAAAGTGGATCCAGGTTACGAGAAAGACACCAAACAGAAAATCTCTTCCATTGGGATAAGTAGGATTTCCTATTACTGGATTTTCTGGCTTCTTGCGGGACCCTAAGCACATCCTCAGAAAAAAAGGTGTCTATGTGAAATCAAAATCCTATCACCAACACTGTCAGTTGAAGAGTGGGAAGGTGGGGGTGGATGACTCCCTTGTCTTGTGTGAGTAGGTCCACCCTGTGAGGTAACTTGTATTGATTGCCCTTGGCTATATGCAGAAGAGAGAACCAATGCTGTCTCAGCCAAAAGGGAGTCACCAACAAGCTTTTGGGAGCATCCTGCTGAATTTTGAACAGGACTTTTGGAAAGAGGGTGAGGGAAAGCATAAAGAAACATCCCCTTCCAAAAAAATTGAGGGCGTCCACCTTCCACACTGGAGGACCTGGAATGATGGCAAAAAACAGAGGAAGTTGTCTGTTCAGAGGGGAGGCAAAAAGATCTACTTGCGGAGTACCTCACTGGTGGACAGTGTCCAGAAACATATCCATGTAAAGAATCCATTCATGAGATTGAGTTAAGGACCTGGTCAGAGTGTCTGCCACAATGTTTTGACCTGAGGAAATGCAAACTGCCTGAAGAGTTACTTTGTACTGGACAGCAAGATCCCATACCAATGGGAGTTCCAACCAGGAAAGAAGATAAGATAGTGCTCCTTCCCTGTTTGTTTACATACCACATCACTGTGATATTGTCTGTAAATATCTTGAGATGTCCTGGGGAGAAGAGAGGATGAAAAGCCTGAAGGGCTCTCATCTCTGACAATGATGTGTTCCTTGTGTTGAAGAGGAGACCAGACCCCCTACACCTTTAGGGAGCCAAAAGCTGCTCCCCATTCCACGTCAGAAGAGTTTGTGAACAGTTCCTGAGAGGGAACAGGGGGTGGAAAAGGGAGCCCCGAATTTAAGGACAAATGCTGGATCCACCAGTGAAGTTCATTCTTGAGACAAGGTAGAACAGGACCTACAAATTCTAGAAGATGTGCATGTTAAAGCCAAACTGACTTCAGGAACTACTGAAACTTCCTCATGTGACGTTTGGCCAGAGGGAGCACAGGGATGGGAGGGTGCCATGAATCTCCCAGAGCCCTCAGAAACTCCCTGGTTGTAATGGAGGCCAGAGGAAGAAAAGTTTAAAAGAAGGAAATGAGAGATAAGGCCTTGGGAGGAGGCAGGGGTGCCAGCAGAGGCACCGTCTGAATTCTGCAACCCATAAAAACATGATCCTGAGAAGTAGTCAGAAAATACTTTTTGAAGTTTATTGTGAACCCCAGGCTCTGAAGAAGGGAAATGGCAAAATGAAGACTTTGCAAGAGGATCTCTGGACAGGATGTCTGAAATTAGAGGTCGCCCAAGTAATGAAATACTTGGATCCTCTGAAGTCTGTAAAAAGCAATCACAGGAGCAAGACATTTGGTATGAACACTGAAGGCGGCTAATGGCGGAAACAGTTTTTTTTTTGTTTTTTTTTTAGTGTATTTTTACATTAATACGTACATTTTTATGCATTAAATGTTAGTATGATCCTCTCACAGGAGTGCTGGCCATTTTTTGTGCTTGCATTTGGTGAATACCCTTGAGGCAGTAGAAAGGCCAAAGAACAAAGCAGAAAACTGAAAATGCCAGGAAGCAACAGAGAAATGCAAAAACTTTTTGAAAAGAGGATGGATTGGAATATGGGGTAAACATCCTTGAGATCCAGAGACACCATATAAGCCTGGGGAAGTAGAAGGGGAAACAAGTCTGAATGGACAATATTCAAAAAGTGGCCACCTTCAGAAAAATGTTCAGATGAGACAAGTCTAGAAATGATCTCCAAGTACCCTCCCTTTTGAGTACCAGAAACATTCTGGAGTAAAACCCCCTTCCTCTTTGGGACACAGGCACCTGTTGAATAGTACCCTGAGTCAAAAGATCCCACAGCACCTCTGGGAAAAAGGAGAGTTGTTCCCAAGGAGGCCAAGAAATACCCATAAAAGGGGGAAGGGATTTCCACACCATAAAATACCCCTGGTGAATAATGAACAGAACCTAGGAATCCTGAGTTATCTATAGCCAAACAGGAAGAGAGAGGTGAACAGAAAGAACATGGCTGGGAAGAATCGGAGAGCCACACAGCACTTGGTTTATCTGGAATGGAAGACTTCTGAGACCCTGAAATTTGAGTAGCCTTAGCAGGAGGAGCCTGTTTGCCACCCTTTTTGCCATTAGGAGGGCAAGACTGCCTGCAAACAAAGACTGGCTTATTGGGGTAGTTTCTCTGAAATTTTGGAACAGGAGAAAAGTACAGTTGTGTACACTTACCATAAATGTAGATGTTCGAGTGTACTCACTGTTGCAGTCATTACATTTGGGTTATCTGCCTGCAGGTAGCCCTCAGCTGGCCTGATTATCAAAGTCTTGGGTCCTGCGTCAGATGCTCTCTCTTCTTCCATGACATCAGGTAGTCAGGGGTATAAAGCATGCAGATGACGCCATTACATCAGTTTTTCTTGCCCCAGATGTCAGGTGCCCCCATAATGGGAAGCAATTATATACAAGGTTACACCTCCAACAAAAAGCAAATACAACAAAAAGCTAAAATACAGTAAACAAGAAGAAAGGTATAGCCAATAGAAGTCAGGGGGCTGGAGGGAGGGTAACCAGGACTGTAACAGTGAATACACTCGAACATCTACATTTATGGTAAGTGTACAGAACTGTACTATGTTCTTCGTGTTTCACTGTTGCAGGCATTACATTTGGGTTGATTCCCAAAGCTAAGTAAGGGAGGAGGCTGTTAGAGAGCATTAGGATGAGCTATTAAGCCCTGCAAGACTGCAGTGGCAAAACCAGCTCTGGATTTAGAAAAAAATAGGCAAGTGGTAATGTTTGGTGAAGGTATGCACAGAGCTCCAGGTAACAGCTTCTAGGATGTCCCTGGTAGGAACACCTCTGAGAAAGGCTGTTGAAGGAGATGCAGCCCTGGTGGAATGTGATCTCATCCCCTGTGGGGTAGGTTTTCCATGGTGCTTATAGCAGAAATGAATGCAATTGCCTATCCACTTAGAAATGGCTTGCTTTGAAATGGCCTTCCCCTCTGCCCCTGCAGCAAAGCCAACTAGCAGCTGTTCAGTTTTCCTGAGAGGCTTAGTCCTGTCCAAATAAAATCTAAGTTGTCTGTGCACATCCAAAGAGTGCAGTATTCATTCTCCTTTGTTCTATGGATTAGAAAAGAAGGTTGGCAAATGAATGGACTGGCTAAGGGCCACACTGGATACCACCTTGGGTATAAAGGAAGGATTGGTCCTGAGGGACACCCTGTCTGCATGGAAGATGATGAAGGGCTCCACTGCCATGAGGACCTGTAATTCAGACACTCTTCTTGCTGAAGTGATGGCTAGAAGGAAAGCTGTTTTCCAAGAAAGGAATTTCAACTCTGCAAATGCAGCTGGCTCAAAAGGAGGTAAAGTGAGCTTTTCCAATACAAAGTTAAGGTCCCAGGCTGGAGTAGGGGCTCTCCTGGAAGGTCTTAAATTTTTGTCCCTCTGAGGAATTCATCAGGGGTGAGAGAAGAGGGGTGGCTCAGTATTGTAATGTGCTGAAATGGCTGAGGCATGAATTTTAATAGATGAGAAGGAAAGGCCCTTGTGGAGCATCTCCGTTAAGTATTGAAGAATATGCGGCAAGCTGGGCATTGCTGTGCCCATCCCCTGAGTCTGGCTCCAGGAACAGTATCTTTTCCACTTTTCAGCATAGGATTTTCTAGTACTAGGCCTCCTTGCCTTCAGAATGACATCCAGCACTTGCTTATTGAGGGATGGAATTGGAGAGCTCAGGTAATTAGCCAGGTTGCAAGGTTCAGGGTTTGAAGCTGGGGGTGCAGAATCTGGCCCTCCTGTTGGGACAGCAGGGAAGGGGTCTGAGGCAGGTGCCATGGTTCCACCAGTGACATACTGTGCAAGAGGAGGTACCAGTGTTGGCGTGGCCAGTCTGCTGCAATGAGAATTGTCCTTGGTTTGTCCTGTTTGATCTTTAGTAGAACTTTTGAGGGGAGAGGCAGAGGGGGAAAGGGATAAAATGAGAGGCTTTCACAGGTGAAGGACAGGGCATCCACTTTCCAAGCTTGTCTGTGGAGAATCCTTGTGCAGAATTTGTCCAATTGGTAGTTCTGAGGGGAGGCAAACAGGTCTATCTCTGGGCTCCTCCATTTGTTTCTCAAAATGTTGAATATCTTTGGTTCCAGTTTCCACTCATGTGGGTCCATGAGATTTCTGCTTAGGTCGTCTGCCAGTGAATTTAACTTGCCTGGCAGGTATTGAGCTTGTAGGTGCAGTTGGTAGCTTAAGGCTGTGTTCCACAGAGCCATGGCTATTCTGCAGAAAAGGTATGTATGGGTTCCCTCCTGCTTGTTTATGTACCACATAACAGTGGTTGTGTCTGTCTTTACCAATAATTGCCCTGGAAGAATGCGGTCCTTGAAGGTTGTCGGAGAATTCTGTACAGCTAACATTTCTTTTTGATTGATATGCAGGTGCATTTGACTCGGGTTCCATTTGCCCTGAATGCACTGCCCTGCCAAGTGAGCCCCCCATGCATAGTCTGATGCGTCTGTTGTTAGGGTTTGGGCAGCAAGGGGTAGAGTGAATGGCAGTCCCTTGTTGTGGTAGCAGGCCTCTGCCCACCAAAGGAACTCTGTCTTTATACAAGGAATGATAGGAATCATTGATTCCAGGTCCTGATAATGTTGACACCATAGGCTTTTTATAAACCATTGTAGTGTCCTCATATCCAGTCTTCCATATGAAATTAGTAAGATGCAAGAGGCTATGAACCCAGGGCTTGCAGGATTTTCCTTGCAGATAGGTGGGTCTTTGTGGCCAGTAGATTGAAGTAGGCTGTCAAATAAACTTGTTTCTCTGGCGTGAGGTAGGCCATCTGGGAAGTTGTATTCAAGCTTGCTCCCAGGAATACAATTTGTTGACAGGGTACTAGGTGAGATTTCTTTTCATTTATGGTGTACTCCAGTGAAGTTAGCAGTTTCTTTACAAATGCCAGATGATTTAATAGTATGTCCTGGCTTTCTGCCTGAATTAGACAATCGTCCAGCTATGGATATATTTGAATATTTCTTTGCCTGCAGAATGCAATGACTGGAGCTAGGCACTTTGTGAATACCCTGGGCGCAGTAGATAAGCCAAAGGGCAGTGCAGAGAACCAATAGTGCTTGTAGCATGCTCTGAAGCGTAGGTATTTTCTGCAAGATTCCCTTATTGGGATGAGCAGGTAAGCTTCCTTTAAGTCCAAAGTTGCCAACCAGGCATTTTTGCCTAGCATGGGAAGCAGCTGATGAAGAGTTAGCATTTTGAATTTGGGGATTACCAAAATGTTGTTTAGAATAGACAGGTCCAGGATAGGATGCCAGGAGTTGTCTTTTCTGGGTACCAGGAAATGTCTTGAGTAAAAACCTTGTCCCCATTCCTCTGCTGGGAAAGGTTGAATAGCCCTGATACTTAGAAGAGAGAGAACCTGCTGTTGAGCCTCTGCCCACTGCTTTGGGGGTAGGTCTGGCCAACAGTTTGGGGTTGGTAAGGAGTGGAAGTGGAATCTGTATCCTTGGGAAAACTATATTTAAAACCCATTTGTCTTGGGTAATGAGTTCCCAGTTTTTTGCATGCAGGGCGATTTTTTTCCCCCTAAGGGAGCAGACAGTTGAGCAAGGCTTGGAAGGTTTAAGGTTAAATCATTGTGACAGTTTACCATGGGGGGTGTCTTACTACTTCCAGTTTTGGAAGTGGGAGCCCCCCACTGCTTAGGCCTGTGAGTACCTTGAGACTGTAGCCTTGGTGGTCTGCTGTTCCTGGGTTTGGACTGAGAAGGCCTGGAAGAGACAGGAAAGGACCAATTCTTAGAAGGTCAATGCCTACTAAATCTGGGAGGCTGTACTTGCAGGAAATCCTTAACAGTTTGCATAGATTTAGCTTTTTCCTCCATCTTTTTAAGAACTTCTTCTGCTCTGTTGCCAAACAGGTGGGCTTGGTTTAAGGGAGCATCCAGTAATTTTGCTTTAACATGATCTGACAAATTTTGCTCCTTAAGCCAAGCATGGCTTCTAAGAACATACCCAGTGACAGCAGCCCTGCAAGATGCTTCTAAAGAGTCAAAACCACACTGCGAAGTTTGTTTACCAACTTGTTTAGCAGAATGCATTAAATCCTGTAATTCTTTATTTTCAGCACAGTCAGGAATCAACATCATTTTCTATTTAAGTAGTCCAATAATATGCTGCTGATACTTTAACATATGAAACTGGCAGTTTAAGGCCCTAATGGCCAAAATAGCAGAAGTGTATACCTTCTTACCCCATCTGTCCAGGGCCCTGGAATCTCTATCAGATGGGGTAGGGGCTTTGGCAGTAGTAGCCTTAATGCCTTTGGGTCCCTGTGAAATGGTCTCTGGGTCCGCAGTAGGATTCTTAAAAGGGAGCTTGTGAGAGTCAGGTACTCTGTAATACCTGTCAGGTTTCCTGGGAGCCGAAGGTAAAGTGTCTGAGGCCAGGCTAGATTCTAAGACGGCATCATGTAAAATGTCCAGTACAGGAGGGATAGCTAAAGGCCTGTGTTGAGGTAGGAGTAGGAATTCCCTAAGCCTCTTTTTGGAGTCAGAGTAATCCTGGCTTTCTCAGCGGAAATGCTCCCCAAGAGTATGCAAGGTTTCTCCAAAAGAAAAATCATCTGGAGGGGAAGCAGAGGGTATGGAGTCCTCTGCATCAGAATCCTCATAGGTAGATAAGGGAAAGTCCTGGCCATCGGAAGAAACAGAAATTTCAGAATCCTGATCAAAAGAATCAGAAAGAAAATCAGTTCTAGGTCTCTTAGATGGAAAAGGCTGGCTTCCCCTAATTAGAGTAATAAGGTCTTCAGCCATTCTTATCATTTGTTTCTTTTGGCATATGGGCCTGACCATGTGGTTTGGACGTCGGCTTTCTAGGCATGGGTCGAGTTTTAGGCCTTGAAGAAGAAGATGGTGTCAGTTTGAAATGCAAGTCTGCAGGCCTGAATTCACCCTCAGAAGCCGGTGCCTGCAGAGCGGCTCTGGACCCATTCAAGGTAGAGACATCCGCAGGTTCCATAGTCGAAGACGCATTTCTAAGCATACCGGACTCCGAATGGGTCTCAGTAGAGGCCTGCAAATCTGAAGTAGCAGGTACCAGGGGATGCAAAAGCACCTCAATGAGTACCAGCGAACTGGCGACTAGCTTAATGGAGGCATCGTCGGCAGCTTTGGACCTATGCGGCCTGTCTCTGTCTTTACTTTTTTTGGAATGTCGGTAGTCGGATGGCTTACCAAAGTCATTTCTGGATAATTAAACTGAGTACCGAAATAGTTTGCTACAAATATATAACAACGAATAGTTCGAGGATTGAATAAGGCACAAAACCGACAGCGAGGGACATCGTGGTCTGGGCCTAGGCAAGGAATGCAGTACGAATGAAAATCTTTATGAGGTATTTGCTTTCCACAGGTAATACAATTGTTAAGTTTTACTGACATCTGTTTAGAGCAAGAAAAAGGATACCCAACGGGGTACTTAGCTTTTTTGAAGACTTCGGTTCTGAAACTCAAACGAAAATTTCAGGAGTCGGCCGACCGGATTTGGGCAACGCACGGCAAGAAAGACTGATGTAATGGCGTCGGCTGCATGCTTTATCCCCTGACTACCTGATGTCATGGAAGAAGAATCAGCATCCGACGCAGGACCCAAGACTTTGATAATCAGGCCAGCTGAGGGCTACCTGCAGGCAGATAACCCAAATGTAATGACTGCAACAGTGAAACACGAAGAACATCAAACAGATGTTGGAGTTCCTGTAAAGCCTTCCTCTTATCTTGAAGGGACTTAAATTAGCAGTAGTTTCTCCAAACAAGTGTTTATTATCAAGAGGGGCATCCATCAACTTGGCCTTCATATCATCGGGCAAATAAGCTGAACCCAAGAACACCTCCTCATAACTGACCCAAAAGCAGCAGCCCTAGAAGATGCATCTGTTGCATCATAACTATAATTGATGGAATGACGAGCCACCTGTTAGGAAGACCCTAACAGGGAATGAGCAGAAGTTTTACTCTCAAGAGTCTGGAGGATCAGAAATAACCTGACAAGCCTGAGATATGACAGCCAACACATACCTGGACAATATGGGTCTGATAATTAACAGCCCTAAAATCAAGGTAGTGGAGGTGTAAAACCTTCTTACCTAGCCTTTCCATGGTTCTACCATCTTTATCAAAAGGCAGTAAGTTGGGTGAAGAAAGCAAGTGACAGGGATTGTCAGAGGTTACAGACACCACTGAGGGGTCAGAAGCAGAACACTTGTACAAAAGTTTACAGTCCTCATGCACCCTTATAAAACCTATCAGATGTCTTGGGAGCAGGGGACTGAGAATCAGAAGCAATACAGGCACTGGAAAATGCATCCAACAAAGCAGACAAAACAGGGGGAACAGCAGTGGGTTTATCTGCAGCAACTCATAGTAACTCTTATGGATCTCAGAGACCAGAGTACAATCCCATTTAAAAAACACTCCACCATCCTGGAGATTGTGTCCCCAAAGGAAATCTCATTAAAGGGAGTATCAGGACTGCTAGATTCCTCTTCCTCTGAGCCATAGTCTAAAGGAGAAGGAATTTGAGAAGATTAAGCAAGGGATTCCTCATCAGAATCCAACTCTTCTTCAGAGGAAGCCTGTTTCCACAGTCTTAAGTGGAGTAGAGGACCAAGGGGGAGCTGGAACAGAAACACCCTGAGAAGGTTTCAATGCCATGAAAGCACTAAACAAACCCTGAGTGAAGGTCTGCCACTCATTCTGTGGATCCTTAAGGGAAGTAGAAACATATTTAGCTTTTTGTTTTTTCTTTAATGGGGCATCTGCCTTATAAAACTTGGAAGGCTGTGAACCAGCACTGCATTCAATAGTAGTAGTGGGAACTTCTCTGTCTAAAATCTGAGGAACGCCCTTAGGTCCCTTGGAAATGATCAACCGTGGATTCCCCTGAATGTCCAAAACAGACGTCTTCAAAGCCTCCTTGGACATGCTTAAAGTCAGATCCCTGCTGGCCTCCAACCCAGTCATGGCAGAGGAATCAGACAAGGCCGGGCAAATATCCAGGCATTCATTCACCTCGGAAGAAACTTCCAAACAGATGTTGGGACAGTAGAAGATTCCGGCCTAGGCTTCTTAGCCGCCTTCTTCTCTGATGGTTGTCCCTTGGGGTGGGAAGTTCTCTCCACAGGATCTTTCACAAGAAGTTCAAGTCAATAATTCTCAAGACAGAGCGCCAAAGAAGAAAGTCTACTAAGTAAAGCTTTAGGTACAAAAGCCTGACAAATAGAACAGGATGTATGGCCATGCGAGGTGCCAAGGCAAAACAGACACTGTTCATAGCAGTCTTTATGGGGAATTTGTGTCCTACACTGTCATTTGTCCTTCTTGGAACCCCAATGGGGCACTTAACTGCAACTGCTCAGTGAAACCGGCAACAGAACTTAGGCATTCAGACCAACAATCAAGAGATGGCATTCAAACTGACGGCAAAGAAGTTCTGAGGATGGTACATCCAGCCATCATTTTTATGCCCTACACTACGTAAAGGGCATGTGTGATGTATGGCATACCTTAAAGCAACTTAAAGCTTTGGTATACTGACCAGATGTCAGGCTGCCTCAGGCAGGAATTCCTCATGTAATAAATACTGCAACAGTGACATGGAAGGACAGCTATCCATCAGATACAATCAATGCCTTAAAAAATGGACAGTCACTGAATGTTTTATATCTACTCTCTGTACTGTGAGATTGGATCTACTGCAAGTATTTCCCACACCTTTGCAGGTTTGTTCACTTTTCTCCATGGTAGTAAAACCATGGAGTTAGTACAGCAATGTAAGATGGCTATGAGGCAGACAAATCCATCAATTTGGACTGCAAAAGGCTTTTCTTTTATAAACTTCCCCTGGGATTCTATAAACTCCAAGTAGGCTCCGTGTGAAGCCTACACAGAATTTATGTGTCCGCATAGTGAGCAGCAGAGCTAATTACATATTCATGCCATGCACTGCATTTAAACATAAACAAGAGTAGTTTTATGGCTGGCGTTAGGGTTAATAGTGTAGTGTTATCATGCATCCTCTCAATGACCTCTGATGACATCTAACAGATGTAACAAGACATGGACGTAGCATTAACATGTCACACAGGCCTGTTGCACACAGCTGGGATATTACTAGTGTCCATTTAGAAAAGGTCTATGATGACATGTTGGTTTACCTCACAGATGAGGAGAGTCAGAATGTGTCTATACATGCATGTATAAAGTGTTGTTCCCCCAACTCAGATGGATGTACATTAATGTACACCCTTCTATGGGAACATTTAATTTGGAGGGGTGTGCTGAAGTGTGCATTCAACCTTGTCACAAAGGTGTATGTGCTAAGTCACTCTATAGGCAATCTGTGACTGTCACAGCCTATTGATTCTGTGTGATAGGCCTGGATGAAGGCAAGCCAGAGCATACTGCCTATCTTTATCTAGCCTAGGGTTTTGACACAATCCCTCACTCAGGTATCATGGAGAAACTCTCCCAGCTGAGGATTAAGCCTTATGTCACTAGATGGTTAACCAAATGGCTCACCAACAGAACAAATACTGTGAAAGTTGGTGAATCAACCTCCACCAGTACAGCTGTCACCACTGGTGTACCCCAGGGATCTGTGCTTGGCCCTTTACTGTTTGTAATGTACTTCGCAACAGTCCAGGGTAAAGTATATGGCCTTTGGATTGCTGATTCTTGCATATTGGGTGCAATCACTGAGTCCATCAATGATGATAACATACTACAGGAGGGGCTAATGCAGACAAATGACAGGTGCCAAAGCTACATGGTCTACAAATAAACGCAAAAATGTGTTTTTATATTGGCCTTCTGCAAAGTGAAATTTCCTGTAAATTACAGCAGTAACACTCCCCCTAAGCTGAAATCCAGTGGTGCAAGACCTATGAACACACACAGACAGCAATCTGAACTTCGACCACAAAGTGTCCACAGTGGTAGGGAAAGGCTATGTTGTACACCTCATATCTCGGGCCATCACATTCAGATCTGAGGATTATACAACAGCACTGTACTCGAACCTCATTAATAGAGTATAATTGCTCCTTTTTGCATGTACCTCACCACACACCTGCAGCAGCTGGAGAGACCACAGGGGTTTCTCACCAAGAAAATACAGGACCTACAAACCATGCCATGACATATGTGGATAGAAAGCCCTGTCGCTAATCTACATCATACAAGGTGAGGTGACTTGTGCCTGGCCAGTCTCTGACCCTGCGCTGTGGGAATACTGCATATCCACAAATTAGCTATAGTGGATGAAATCAGCAGAGTCTGGTGAGGAGAAAATGCTAATAGCAGTGTCCCACATGCTGGTGTACAATGCACTCTGTAATGTCAAGCAAGGGCACAAACACACACACGCCCCAGTTGACTGCAGTGAGAACAGAACCCCTACCCAAGTACACCAAATAAACAGTAGAAACAAAGCAAAGCTTGTCCACCACGGAGAGGTTTAAAACTTTTTAATACTAAAAATCAGCAAGTATAAGAAAAAAAACACAGTGAAATGTAACTAGATAGGCGCTTTCAGCAGGAATGCCCTCATCCTATCCTGTTGTACTAAACTTTGCTCATCAAATTTAAACAGAGGCTTAGCCAATCAAAGTCTACTTCCTCAGCTTTCGCCCCATTCAATAAAGGTTTTATAGGGGACATTCCACTTTGTCCAGGCAGCTTATCAGCCTGTAAATCAGCAATCCAGTGGGTTTCCACAATCTTAATCAAATTGCAGACCTTCCCCATTATCATATCTTCAGTCTATACTTCAAAAGTACCATAAAATTAAAACTATGGCCAGGATAATTTATAATATGTTGTGACAAGGTACTGGTTTTGCTTTTTAGTCTGATGTCACTTAAATGGCACAATACCCTCTCTTTAAAGGGTCTGTCAGTCTTACCAGCATAAAAGCCAGTGCATACATTGCAGCTAGTGACACAAGTAACATTCTTGGTATTGAGGTTGGCATAAATCTTAAGTTTTCATTCCTTTCTAGTAATAGGATGTTCAAAACAGTTCTTGAAATTTATAATACAATGTATCAGTTTTAAATTACTGACTGTGTCTTGTCTGCAGGTGTTCAATGGTTGCAGATGTTGAGGAACCTTGTTAACTGCTGCATAACATTGCTTATTAACATTGCGCAATTGAAAGCAAAAATTGCAACAATGTATCCTTTTTGACCTTTACACTGTCTACGCCCTGTCTGCAGTTATTCTGTCTGCTTCCTGTGTTGGCTAGTAGTCCAGGTTTGCCTACTGCTAAGCATCCCACAAACAAGATAAGCACAGCTAAACCTGGCATCCATTGTGTTTCTCAGTTTCCCTTGTTTGCACTAACCTGCTCACCGGGCAAACACTGGCAAAAAAAATAAAATAAAAAGTGAAGATTAGTTGAAATGAAGAAAAGCAACCTATGAAATAAACACTACAACATTTATGGTGGTAAACATGAAATATTTTCACACAGGTCTGGATTTGAACTCTCACTCCAATGAACGTTCAGAATATAGTAAGGGTGTCCTATCCCTTTTTGCCACACAAACAGCTTTGCAGCAGGGAACTGAAATCATTCTGCATACAGCCCAACTGCAACATCATCCACAGTGCAAACATAACATGTGACAGTTGTTTCTACATGTATTAATTTCACCTGTAGTGTACTGAGTGATCACACAACCATTTGACTATTGCTTGCAAAAATGCAGCTTTGTCTTATCTCTCTGTGTTTGTTTGCTCATTCTTGCCTTATCTGAGCAGTAATCTGAGACATGTAGTCTGTAAGCATTCTGTTTCATTGTCATTAAAATGAAAGGATATTAAATGGCAATAATAAATTAGCTGCCAAGAAATGAAGGGGAGGTTAGATGCTACTGAACAGAAACTGTGAAATATGTGCTGTTTACTTACATTTAAAATCTTGACACAATTACTTCTACACTTTGTAAGTCTGGCCTGGCTGACACACCCACTGGAGGTAGGGCAGTCTGAACTGATGTTGTGTTTTCATTCTTCCTACCAGTAATCCTTAACAGTTGCAATCCATTAGCAAAAAAACACTGACAGAGTGCCCACACTATGTTTACATCTGTACATGGAGCCAAGTAATTGGTATTCAGCAATTCTAATGAGTTCACACCTTATCTGCATCTTCACCATGCTCACAGCCCTGAATCTACACCATAAAAAGGCAACCGTGTAGCTAGGGAAAGTGAAGGTGAGGAGACCTGTTTATGTGGACAACACAGAAGAGGATATTACTTTGGGATATATCTGAACAGAAGACTACTGACCTTGAGAAGGTATGCTTGCATTTTTCAGCTATATACCTCATATGCTGAAATGTCATTAATAAAAATCTGTTAATATATATTTGCATTAGCAAATGCTACTTTTATCTGTATGCATTTCTTAGATGTGTACTGATGGCATGGGTATGTTTCTCAGGGCATTTCACTTTCTCAGATGCACAGCCTTATTAACTGTCATCACAAGTGCTAATGATAAAACATTTTTTTTCTGTGTACAGTCTTCTATTGTTATTTCCGTGAAATGGTAAATGTCCTATATTGTCAATGATACAGGGGTGTTAGCCTTCTAAGATGGAGCATACACACCTCTAGGGGAGTGCTGGCTAAGATGGACCATACACACCTCTAGGGGAGTGTTGTCCACAGGTACAATGATTGGCAATAGCTTAAAATGGAATGTTTTGTGTTAAATCTGTTGATATGTTTCAGAGACAGTTCATTGATAGCACTTTTATAGCATTTCACTGACGGTTTGTTATCAAAATGTGTCATCTGCATGTTCTTTTGGGGGGTGTGGGTGCTCGATCACACTCCCAAAGTGGCATTACTTCAACTGCTCCATCAATGTTTGAGGTGTCCACACCCAGATGTGGCAAGTCATAGGGTCATGGTACTAAGCGTCCTCATCAGGGGAGCTCATCCAGCAGACATCAGTCACATTCAGGCAGCAGCAGTACATACATACACACACACACAACAGATACATGGTTCAGTCATGAAGCTTAAAGCTAATTTTGTCTCACTGGCCATTTGTTACTTTATCCAAATGTCTGCCTGCTTCTCTTTTATATGCACACTCACCAATCTTTTGTATCAGCCTAAGTTTCCTGCCCCCCCCCCCCCTGCACAACACCCTGTGCAAGTGATACGTGTGCCATATCCTTGTTTTTTATATTTTGGATTTAGGGATATATAATACTTGTGTCTGATGCTCAGGATGCATAGCTGTCTTAGTGATTAGTATACATGCGTTTGTGATCTTGTTTTGCTAATTGCACCTTTGACATATTTTGCTCTTAGAAAATTAGACAGTTAATAGAATCCAACATTTTTTGCATCAGTATTGTTAATGATCTTGTGAGGGTTGTAAATCTGAAACTAAAATATGTCTCATTACTTTCTAACTTCTCTTTTTACTGATTTTTCAGTACGAAAGTATGATGCTAAACTGAGGACACTTGGTGACTATCAGTACTTTTGAGAGGTAAGACTTTATGAATCTTTGATGCTTTAAGGCTACTACTTGATACAGGACACATGTAGTCATATAAGTCTCTGCTGTCACATGTTAAAGTCATTTCTGTACAAATCACCCACCTTTTACTTGCTTACATTACCAAGTAACAACATGCACGGATATGCCATTCATTCATATTATTACATAATACAGTCCAGGTTCAGCACTTACCTTGTAAATCCAGCAGTTGCAACAGTTTTAGTTCAGGGCTTACTCTGTCTGATGTTAGCAGTGCACAGCCAATAGATGGGTAGGTAAAGCTTCTGAGTGTTGTCCGGCATCAATGTTACTATATTATGTGCGTAGGATGAAGGTTTTAACCCCTTAGATGGTGAGTGAGTGTGCTATGTGTTGCCTCTTAGCTAATGCAAAAGCATATTGAGCACGTCTACATCTGCCTACACCCACAGCAGCTGCTGGTTCCCCCTCTGACTTCTTACCTGTGTGTGGCTGTGGTGGCCTTGCCATTGGTGGTGGGATGCGTGCCCCTACCCCTTATTGATCTTGCTGAAGCTGTTTTCACAAGATGACGTTGTGTGGGATGGCACAAACTGTGAATATTTCAGTATAGGTATGTGGATTGTACTGCAAGGCTCCCCCAGATGTATCTAGGCACCAGAACTTTGACTTCAGCAGTACAAGCACACGCTCTATGATATTTCTGGTTTAAGTGTGTGCCTCATCATAGCATTTTTCCATGGGTGTGTGTGTGTGTGTGTGTGTGTGTGTGCGCATGCATTTCTGATGGACATCATCAGCCACGGTTCCACTAAATAACATGCATCCACCAGTAAAATGACCCTGTGGGATATTCTGCCCTAGTGAACATCTGACACAGCTGGAAGGTGTGCCAGATATGTGAGTTGTGATAACAGTCTGGGTTGCCAGAACACACATTCAAGATGATTCCCTTGGCATTACACATGACTTGGCAGTCAACAGAGTGGAAGCCCTTCCTATTCATGTATAGCCTGCCATGTTCCCCGGGTGCTGCCTTAATTTCTGTGTGTGTACAATCTATGGCGCCCAGTACATCAGGGTAATATGCTACAGGGTAGAACTCCTGCATATTTGTGGTCCTGTCTTCAGGAGTATGGGAAAAATATATGTGGTCACTGGCATGTTGGAGGACAGCATTCAGGAACTAATGAAGGATCCTCGATGCTGATACCTGTGACACCTCCAGCTTGTCCCCTGCTGGTCTCTGAAAGGTTCCTGTAGCTAAAATTCTATGTGCTACACATACCTTTGTCTCCAATGGTATGGGTTACCCTCGGTTTACCCTGGATCTGAGTTGAGGATGACAGTGGTTGCAGAGTTCCTGTAGTGCGTCTCTAGCCACCCTGTAGCCCTTTGCAGTTTCCACTTCATGCAATTTCCACTTCATGCAGATTATAAGTTAAACAGGGTCTGAAAACTTTTCTTCTTGGTCATGAACTATTAGCAGCAGCAGCATAGACTTCAGCCTGTTAAGCATATGCATGAATTAAAGCAACATCAGCCCTCCAACATTGTTTCTGTGTAGACTCCTTTCCATGGCTGTACTCCAACAGGTTTTGGAATTCGCAGGGAAAACCAGCACAGAGTCTAAATGGTTGCTTTATAGCTTGTCGAATAACTCCTCCATCGTTTAGTTGATTAGCACGCAATTCAGCTGCTTAAGCTTGTAATTAGCATGCCACGGTGTTTACCTTGTTTGCAGAGCAGCTTACTGACTCCAAAATTGTGCACTCAGTGACATGCACACTACGTAAATGGACAGTGTAGGGTTTATTGAATCTGGTCGATCTTTATTAAATTACATTTTAAACAATGACATACTTGCCAATACATTAAAAACTCATTACATCTGAATGACACCTCCAGGTGCATTTGCAGTTAACTCCTACTGATCCCTCTAGAAGTCAAATATTGCTTGTTCATATTTACATCAATAATTCCAAACCCATGCTATGTACAAGGTTTTAAAAGATTTCACCTTAAAGCTTACACAATGGCAAACTCAACTGCATTAATATTTGACCTCTGCCTAGTGTAGGTAAATAGATATTAACTGTTGTTTTTATATTAGTTTATATAGATATAATTTTCACATTTTTTCTAAATTTCAACAACCAAGTAACACAAACAGACCTCCTTAGCCTCATATGAAAGTTCTCAGCTAGATGAATAAAATGCTAACAGTATGTATGCAACTTGAGTGGTTGCTCAGAGACTGTAAGTTGTTCACAAATGTAAGTTACTGTGTTTACTGTAACTTATAAAATTCGGTCTAAGACTTACAGCCTAAAGAATACTACCACAATAAAAATACTTTGTGCTGAAGAGTTTTCCTTTTATAATTCTTTCATACCTCCTATGGTTCCAGAAATATGAATGTGTGTTTGAAATGTGAGGACATAATTTAATTATGTCAAAAGGCTTAGGTTCTGCTCATGGAAAGGTACAGCACAAACTTCCTGAGCTCCATTGGAGTGAATGAGTTAACAGAAAAGAAAAAACATTGTAACATTTTTTCATTGTTATTTTGCACAGTGTGTTTTCATTTTAATAATAATTTACTTCAGCACTACATATATTGATCAGATTCTGCCTTCCCAATTTTTCATGTATTGTTCCTGCACACTTCATCTACTTCTACATAATTTGTTCTGTCCCTTTTCTGAAGATCCCACCTCCAGTTCTTTTGTCTCTATTAGAATATTCACTTGTTCAATTATAGATGGTTTAGATTTTGATTTCCATTTTCAAGTAATTCTGTTTTTGGCAACCAACATTATTAAACTTAGTAAGGCCTTAATATTTCCAAGCAATTCAGATTATATGTCCCACCTCAAGGAATTGTTTTCTTAGTTACAAAAACTTGCTACTCCATTTTTGACAAAGTATTCTATACAGAATTATTTACATTTGCCAACTCATTACATTCCCAAAAACATGTTCCCAGTTACCTCTGTCTTTCCCATCACACCTCCTGCATTTGTTATATTTTCTCCCTGAAAAAATCCTCTGAAGTCCGACTGAGGTATAAAAATATCTATGAAAAGACTTCCAAGCAAAACTTGACAACCTTCTAGATCTTACTGTATAACTGGGAGCCATAATAATGTCTACCCACTGTTCCTTTGTGAATTGCCTTTCCAGTCTCTCTTCTTAAAGTTTTATTTTGACTGATTTTTTTTTTATAGTTATCATACAGTATTTCATATGCCCTACTAATCATCCTTTTTAACAGCATCTGCTCTAGACGCAACTAAAAACTCTGTTAGAGCTGATCCATCACTTAGCATTCCCTTATCCATCCCTCTTTGTCTATACCCTGGTTATCAGTTCCTGGTAGGGAAGGCAGCTCAAACCTGCAGTCCAAAATCAAGCTTGGCCTCATCCCACTCTATTACCTTTCTCTATCTAGTTATTTGCTCACAGCAGATTGGTTCCATTGCTAATCTTTTCTATATCTCTACTTGCACTCATCATACTGGTAAAAGCTCTCTTTAGTTCTTAGACTGTTCTCTGATATTTTATGACTATATTCTTTATTGTTGTTATTTCCCTTCAACATCTGCAATGAAAATCATTCTGTCTCTATTTCTCATCCCCTTCATCATCATTCTTAGCCTCTTTGATTTATAACCTTATAATTGTGTTATGTATACAACCCTTAACTGCACAGGGCTAAGTATTCTTTCATATCGGATAATCCTAAACCAACTTGCTCTATGGGAAGGAGCAACATACACATTTAAATTTTACCCTCTCAAATAAGTTTTTTCAACTCTTGTCCACAACTTTTCTTCTGGTCAATAAAAATATACCTGACCTGAATCTAAAACTAAAGGGACATAAAACAGTTTCATATACCCATACCCAAGAGCTTCCATATTTTAAATTTCTGTATTATATTTTTAGTCTTTTCCCACATATGCTTAGCTGCCACAACATAATCCTTTTTTATATATACAGCTAAATACTTCATCTTATCATGTCACCATAAATATGGGTATTGTTGAACCAATTCATGTGCGTGTGTACATAGCTTACTGCTGCAGCCTTAATATATGATCTTTATCACTTTCTTCACTCCCAACTTCCAAACTTACCATCTGTTACTAGAGCCCTCCCTTTTGACTGATTACACATTACCATTTGCATCTCCTCTTCTTATTTTAGTTACATATTGTTCAGCCACATTTATCTTGGCATAATTAAGTCTACCATGAATACTTCCATTTGTTCCTTTTCTTGGTTTCCACATTACTCTGTTTTACACAAATTCTAATTAAAATGTTCAAAATATCTCTAACACCTCTACAGGATCTCTGGTTATTTTTCTTAATACAGGCTCCCTAAGTATGGTGACAACCATTTCTATTTTCTGATGACTAAGTCATTGTGCTACACATTTTTGTGCTTTGGAGTTAACTAAAATAGTTGTTTAACAGTAACATTTCTAAACTCTTGTGTATTATCCAAATACTTCCTTATTTTCACTTTTACTTGCTCCTGAGATTCTCCTTATTCTGTAAAACAGTAACCTTTATCAACCCCTCTAAGTAATTCCTATTACTCTTTTCCTATCTCTCTCTCTCCACCTCATTAATACCTTGTTTTTGCACTACATTTTCATTTTATCACACTCACAATGCAACCCTTCTAAAGAAATTTATATTTGCCAAATTACTCTTGAATCATTTCTAGTACCAGTTCCTTAAGTTATCTCTCCAGTCTAGTTTTGTTATTGTACCTTGGGGAATAATATTCACCTTCTAAGCACCTAGTACTGAATTCACATCTTCCATAATACACACTTTCATATATTTCTTCACACATATATGCACTTTTGCTATACTTTCCCTTCTAGGTCCCCCGATATATTCTCATTACTACAAACAAAGTTCCCTTCCCTACCCATAAATAACATTCCTTGCTGAAGGATGATTATTTATTCAAAAAAATCTCCATACATGCCAGAGTAATCCTCATCCACTGCCAAAATACCCGTATTACCATGAGTGCACAATTACTGTCTTTTCCCTTTATCTATAACTACTGGGGCCTCTCTACCATTCAGTACTATTACTCCCTTTTCTTTTGTCCCTGATATTCTGCTAAATGACCACCCTGAATTTTTTTATTTGTCAAATCTGCATGCTCCTTTTTATCTGACTGTGTTTCCTGCATCATTACTGTTTACATTCCTACACACCAACAAATGAATTCAACACCTCACTCCTACACATGCAATATTGTATATGGGTGATTTTGAGAGAAAGTTTACATACTGTATTAATATTTTTCTAAGCATGTAGTTTTTTTTAAAAGGTATATAGATGATTTGATATTTATTTGTAAAGGTAGTGACAATGAGAATTAGATTGAGGATGAGGTTTTAAATGAGAATTCCTATAGACTTAAATTTACATGTGAGGTAAATAAAAGTTGATTAGTTATCTGTCACGTTATATGTTGGTGAGAATAATGAGATCATGTATAAGTTGCAAAGGAAAGAAACAGTGGTGAAGAATTTTTTGCATGCAAGCAGTATGCACCCACCCACATGGTGAATTTAGTAGAGTTTTTAAAAAAATATCTGACAAAACCTTGAGAGAATAGGAGTTGCTCAGGGATGAAAATAGACTTAATTTTGGGTATTCAAGGATATAACTTGATAAAGCTAAAAAGAGGCTTCTAGAATTAAAATAGAAGAAAAGATAATGTTATTAAAAGAGAGCATCACAGGAAAGCACATTATTTGAAGGAGAACAAAGATAGCAAATTTGGATACAAAAATAATCTATCTTTTCATTACTTTTAGAGAGTATTACTAGGGATCACTGGTATACAGCTCATAATGCTGAAGATGTAGGTACATATTTTCCTAGGTTTGTGACATTTTCTTATATAAGAAATAGTAATTTAAAAGAAATTTTGAATTCTGAAAATATCAGTTTACATAGTAAGATCAAATGGGTATGTTTGCATGTGGATGTTGTAAGGTGTGTTCCAAAGTTAAAAATCTTAATAGGACAAAAATAAATGGGAGGAAATTTGTTTCTAATGGTAAGTTTAGCTGCGAGTCCATGGGAGTGGTATATATTACTGGATGTGAGTGTGAGCATCCACTTTGGTATGTGGGTCAGAGTAAAAGGAAGATTAAAGTCCGAAATCTGGAATATCTGGGTGATATTAGGAATAAAAATATGAACAGTCTGGTAGCATTTGTGTTTGCATGAAACAGAGCTGAACATTTTGTAATAAAACATGAGGGGATAGACTCTGGATTATTTTTCAGTGTATTGGCATGACCCTTTCTCCCTAGGGGATTTTTTTTTTTTTTTTTTTTTTTTTTTTAATTAAGGGAGTAAGAAATGAAAATGATTTTAAACTATAGGACTTTATGTCCTAGGGATTTAAATCAAGAAGTATTTAAGCATAAGTTACTTGAAAAATTTTGCAGTACTAAAAATATGTAATAGATTAATAATGAATTTATTAAATGTTTAAAATATTTAATTAAATAATAATCTATTTTAATTGTTCAATTTAATTGTGTGATTAACTGATTTTCCTGTATAAATACAGGAAGAAATGTTATAATGTCATACACTGAGAAGGAGAATGTTAAAGGGGCCAGATGTGGTAATAAAATCTAAGTGCGTATACAGCAACTTTTGAAATTATTTTTTTATTTTTTGGTCATTATTATTTGCATCATGCACTTGTTACTATAATTCAAAACCCTTTGCTTTTTGTCTATACCTGTAGCACTGTTTACATTCCATGATAATATGGACAGAGCTGGCATTATGGCAGAAAGCCATTACTCCCACCTATTAAACATGACAGTCCTTTTGATTGTGCATTTCTAACTTTTAGCGGCTAAAACACCAATGTCTGTAGGATGATCTCTTAGGTTGTTGCTTGTTATCTTCATTTGCACAAATGACTTGAGTACTGTTACTATTTAAATGCATTAAAAATTAAGGCTACGTAGAAGATAAAAACGTGCATAACATCATGACCCACAGCTTCAAAACATTTATCTTTCACTGAACTGTTTGCCATGTACCTTTAAATGTTAATTACACTGTACCTCACACATTTCACTAAGCACACAGTGTTCAGGCCTCTAATAATTAATTACAGGTTCATAGGTAGGTAGGTACTAGGCTATCGGCCCAAGGGCCTACGTAAGCCTAGCCAACAAGGTTCCCTGGCTTACACCACCCAAGAAAGTTATTTTCCTGTGCCACTGTCGAGCAGAGACACAGAAGTGATCTCTGGGGTGTATTTCCTATTTCCCATCTACTCATCAAGATTTTTCTTGAAGAGTGCTAATGAAGAACTTTGCTTGACATAGATGGGTAGCCTGTTCCAGAGTATGGGAAGTCTCTGGGACAGGAATGTATCCCTCCAGCATGTCCTGTTTATTGTGGTGACAAGGTTTAGGTCCCTAGACCATGTAGCTCAGAGGGACTGGGATTTCTTTAGGTGTAGCATGTCCAACAGCTCTGGGTTTGACATAGCTTTATATGTTATGCAGAGATCACCTCGGAGTAGGTGATATGCTATGAAGTAAAGCTGGAGTATTTTGAGATGGTCAGTGTAGGGCATTTGTTTAAGGCCATTAATCCTCTTTGTGAGGTACTTCTGCGGCCTTTCCAGCTGCTGCAGATGTCTTGTGAGGTACATTCCAAAATGGGCGTTGTACTCTATAATGGGTCTAATGAGTGTTGAGTAGAGGGGAACAATGACTTCTTTTTTCCTGGATGAGAACCCTTTTATGATGAGGTAGAAGGACTTCCTGACTAATGTGGGGTTGTGACTATCAAAGGACAGACTACTGTCCACCTGGGTCCCAAGGTCTCTTATCACACATTCAGTGTTAAGTAGACTGCTGTCTATGTAGTAGTTCATGGGTACAGACTTTTTACCAAAAGGGATGACAATGCACTTTTTGGCAGTGAGCTTGGGGCCATGGCTCTGACACCAGACATCTGTCTCAGTGAGGCCCTTCTGTAGGATTTCCACATCATTTGGGGACTCTACTATGGTTCCTAGCTTGCAGTCATCTGCGAACTTCGTTAGCCAGAGGCCTTCTGTGTTATCCTGTACTTCAGAGAAGTAGAAACCAAACAGGAGAGGTCCCAGGACTGAACCCTGTGGTACTCCACTTGTCACTGCTTTCAGGTCAGATTTGGAGTGTGCAACTTTTACAGTGTGGGTTCTGTCAGTGAGCCAGTTGGCAACCTATCTTGCGGTGTAGGGATTTATACCTAGTTTAGTGAGTTTAGCTATAATTACAGAATGGGGGATGGTGTTGAAAGCCTTGGCGAGGTCAAGATAGGCTATGTGAACCACCTTACCCTCATCTATGGCTTTGGTGACTGCCTCAAAGAAGTTGATCAGGTTCAGGAGGCATGATCTGCCTTTCACAAACCCGAACTGGGTGGGATCCAGAGTTTGGAGGTTAGCAATGTCTTTGTTTATGAGTTCCATGATGATACGTTCCATGGCCTTGCAGACCAGGCTCATCAGACTAATAGGGTGATAGTTCCCAAGATCAGTGTTGGCTCTCCCTATGTGGAGTGGGATAACTGCTGCTGTACGTCATTCAATGGGCATAAAACCTGATGTGAGGCTATGATTGAACATGCTGCTTAGAGGTGGGGAGCCAATTCATTCTGAAGTTCGTGTAAAATGCAACCTGGGATGTTGTCTGGACCCATGGATGCTGTGTTTCTGGCTTTAGAGAGTGCAGCTTTTACCTGCGTAGTTGTGATTACAGGGACTCTGCATTCTTCCTGTACAGATATGGGCCCTTTTGGGGGGGGGGGGGGGGTAAAGTTAGCACTGAACCTATTTGCCAGGATGTTGGCAATATCAGTTGGTTCTGTAATTTTCGTGCCGTTGTGCTGTAACTCAGAGGAGATCTGGGTGTTGCCATTGAGATTCCTGACACAGTTATAGAATGCTTTGTAGTTGTCCTTAGAATCAGTGGTAATTTTGTTTTCGTAGCTAGCTTTGGAGGATCTTATAAGGGATCTCAGCTTCTTACTGAGGCTGACCAGGGAGCTCCTCCACTCAAGGGATTTTACTCTGTTTTGCAACAATTTCTTCCTTCTGTTGTACAGTTTGTTTGTGGCAGGGGACCACCAGATTGGCTTCCTTTTTTGGAGGATAGCGTCTTGGTTCTGTTTGGGATAGCACAATCCATGCACTTGTGTAAGTGCATATAGAGTGCATTTGTGTAGGATTCAGCAGTCGTAACTGTATTGTCCATCTGCATGGGTGTCATGAAGTTCACCACTTCTGTCTTAAGAAGCATGAAGTTGGCTTTGAAGAAATTTTTTACCATGGTTTCCTTAATGGGGGGGTGGAGGCGGGATGTGGATATCAAGGGTGTTTAGCTTATGGTTGGATCGGACCAACGAGGTGTTGACTTCAGGTGTGGAACACCAGTCACTCATGTTGGTAATGACTAGGTCTAGGATATTGTTACCTCTGGTGGTGGTGTGGATAAGTTGATCCAGGGCATTGGAGTTTATGAATTCCAGAAAGCATTGTGTGAAGGAGTTGGTACACGAGTAGTTTTCCCAATTAATGGTGACGTAGTTGAAATCGCCCATTATTAGGGTGTTTGGTTGAATTCCAACATTTTCCAGTATATCAAGAAAAGAGGAGTGGGAATCTTGGGGCATGGTGGGGGGTCTGTAGCAAGCTACAATTTGGATTGCAGTTTTGCCCAGAGTTAGTTGCACTTGGATAACCTCGAATGCATTATGCTGAGCAACTAGCCTGGAGGTTTGGATATCCTTAATGAATATGGACACACCTCCGCCTTTGGTGTTCCGGTCCAGGTTACATGGCCGAAAAGTGTGGTATGAGTTATAGCCTGGTAGTGCAGGGGTGCTGTCTGGAGCCTTGAACCAGGTCTCAGTCACTGCACAGATATCAATGTTCTCCATTTTAAGGAGTGCCTAGAGTGAGTGCATTTTGAGATTTAGACTTCTAACACTGAGAATTACTTGCACCTGCAGACTGTTTGTCTCTAAGTAAATGTAGTTGGTTATATAAAATAAAAAAATGGCTAGCATCTTTGCAAATGCATGAAAGAAATGTAAATTTTCACTCAGAACATTTAGATCTCTCATGATTAATTATTTGCACACCTGTTTCAGAATGAGTGCATGTGCTAAGAGAATAAAATAGGTAATGACTTTGCAAATGCATGAAAGATCAGCTATGTTTCATGCCTTTCAGCATTTCTCAAGCATGTTTATCTATGTAGCTCAGCCCAAAGACATTTATCTTAAATATCTACTCCTACAAAAAGGGGAAATTACCATTTTAATTCTACATTAACTATCTATAAACTATACATTATATATATATATATATATATATATATATATATGGGTCTAGTACCATTCACTGAAAGTCAAGTGACTGTGCACAAATCACTGAAAGCTCAATTCACTGAAACACATTTTACTGAAAGTTATATATGGCTTTTCCCCACTGTAGTGTGACCCTGGAGTTAGTATAAATATATATAGTAAGAGGGGGTGTGGGGGGCACTGCCCCCCACATTCGGGGGTGTTGAGGGCATAGCTCCCCACATAGTTTGAATATACATTATGTTCAAAAAAGAGTAATTTATTGGAATTGCAAGTATCCATGTATATAGTTAAAAATATTTAAAATACGTGGGAGGCTACGCCCCCCCCCCCCAATGTGGGTGGTGGTGCCCCCCACACCCCCCCTTACTATATATACTAACTCCAGGGTCACACTACAGTGGGGAAAAAGCCATATACAACTTTCAGTGAAATGTGTTTCAGTGAATTGAGTTTTCAGTGAATTCAGCTTTCAGTGAATTGTGCACAGTCAAATGTGCTTTCAGTGAATAGTCCTAGACCCATATATATATATATATATATATATATATTTACACATATATATATATATATATATATATATAATAAATATATATATATATATATATATATATATATACACACACACTACACACACACACACATATATATATATATATATATATATATATATATACATACATATATACACACACAACATATAACTATATACATATATATATATACACATGCATACACAACACATATACATATACACATGTACTATTTATAACTGACATAGTTATATATATTAAGCTGCTTTACAATGTAACATTAAATATTTTTTCTACAAATATTGATAACATTTTTTTTTTTTTTAATGTTGCTTCTTCAGTCCCTTCAGTTTCCTTGTAAACACTAAAAGCAAACTGTTGGATATTTTACAGTTCACCCATCAAGGGGTTGCAGGAGGCTTATCCACATGCAGTGGATGCATCTTCAACAATGTTCGCCACAAAGGTTCAAGTAAGTTTACATCATATTCAAATTTCAATGGTTTGCTATATCTGTAACTGTGTGCGTGTGTATTTACACATATACATACCTATGAACACACATGATCTAGCATTCATTATTTATTTGTTGTAGATAGCCACTGATTTAGCTACTTCTGTGTTTAACGTCTTATGAGCCTTACCTCAGGTTCAAACAGACCACTATAGGCTGGATTAGCTGTGCTTCTTCTTTTCCTTTCTTGTCGTTTGCTCTGTATTTCTGAATCCACAGGAAAAAAGCTTTTAATAAATCACCAAAATACAAAATAAAAGTAATACACAAAGTGACGGCCCCTGCAAGTGACCTTGGGACATTTTAAAATAATACAATAACACCCAACAACAAGGCTGTGAATGCTGTCATCATTAACATATATATTACTGTTATAAAATATTATATATTTCTCAAAAATACAGAGAGGATCATACATGCAAAACAATACTCATGTAAACGTTTCACTTTTATAGAGCATATTCTAATGTATAGATCAAACTGAATTAGACCCTGTTCAGGTAGCAAGTGGCATCTGGCTAGAGTCTTTGTCTCAACCCTATTTCTAAAGACTAAAGCTATTTCAGAAATATGCAGCAAGAATGGAACTTCCTGCTGAACAACAAAGGGAATGACTAAAACATATACTTTTCATTTAAGGGTAACTGGTATTGTGGAAACAGATGTGAGACTCTTACTGCATAATTTATCCCCATATGAAAGGCATGTTCAAAGTAGCACAGTATTCCACACATGTCTGGCCTTACCTATAGATGTACTTGGCTGTTGCCTACAGCACCTTCAGCTAGGGGCTCTTAAATGATACTTAATTTTGCCTTAAGTAAAAAAGCCTGACATTTCTTTACTTTAGAAGAATAAATAAATAAGTAAATGGTCTGCAGCACCCTTTTTCCTAAAAAACACAGCTGAAATACCCTGGGGAGACATAGAGTGAACCTTATCACTCTTTTTTGTGGCCATTCTACCCTATTCCACTTACGGTTCACCAAATTCTTTGTCTCAGTCTTGAGAGAAAGGAAGGGAGACAGAGTGAGACAGTAGAAAGCCCACAAATTTAAACTGTAAAGTGGAAATTATGGCCACAGTGGAAACTTCAGCAATATTGTGAGGTAAGTTTTCTTTTTTTATTTTAACGCTGACAGGGAACCAAAGACAGGCAGTAGACGGCTTTGCAGAATTAGACAAGCAAATGTGTGTCTGCATGAAATTCAGCAGAACTGCATTGCAGTGGCCATTATCAGTTTTTTATTTTTATTTTGTTACCACAACCAGAGATTTGAAGTCTATGCAGTAGACAATGTAGCCATAATTGCTAAATGTTGGGTTCATAGGTATGTACTACACTAATGGCCCTGGAGCCTTTACAAGCCTAGCCGAAAAGAATTTTCCCTGACACCGTGCCACCCGATGTTAGTTCACAGTGCCTCTATCCAGTAAGGCAACTGGAGTGATCCCTGGGGTGAACTTTCTGTTACCCATCCACTCGTCGAGATTTCTCTTGAAGAGGGGCAGCGAGGTGCTCTGCTTGACATAAATGGGAAATTTATTCCAGAGTATGGGCAGTCTTTGGGAGATGAACTTGTCCCTCCTACATGTCCTGTTGATCGTGGTAGTGAGGTTGTGATCTCTGGAGTATGTAGCATGGGGGGACTGGTATTTAGGTGTAGGATTTCAAGTAGGGCTGGGTCGGACATGGCTTTGTAAGTCAAGCAGAGATCACCTCTGAGTAGACGATAAGAAACTAAGAACAGCTGAAGTTTCTTGAGTCTGTCCATGTAGGATATGTAATTAAGGCCTAGGATCCTTTTTGTGAGGTACTTTTGTGGCCTCTCCAGCTGTTGTAGGTGTCTGGTGAGGTACATTCCAAATGGGGGAGTTATATTCGATGACTGGTCTAATGAGGGATGAGTAGAGAGAGATGATGACCTCTTTCTTTCTGGATGTGAACCCTTTGGTTATAAGACATGCCACATAGGACTTTCTGACCACAGTGGCAACATGGTGGTCGAAGGTGAGGTGGCTGTTGACCTGAGTGCCCAGATCTCTTATGGCCCTTTCAATGTTTAGTGGGCTCTCATCGACATGGTAATTTGTGGGAACTGAGTTTTTTTCCAAAGGGAATGATCACACTTTTTTTTGGCGTTAAGCTTAAGGCCATGGTTCCACCAGTCATTGGTCTGAGAGAGGCCCTTTTGTGGGATGTCTGCATCACTTGGGGAGTTGATAATGACTCTCAGCTTCCAGTCATCAGTGAACCTGGTCAGCTAGAGTCCCTCTTAGTTGGCCTGGACTTCTGAGAAGTAGATGCCACACAGGAGAGGGCCCAGAACTGAGCCCTGTGGGACTTCACTCGTGACTGGTCAACAGTATGACTTGGGAGTCCACAACTTTCACTCTGTGGGTCCTGTCTGTGAGTCAATTTGCAATCCACCTAGTGATACAAGGACTGCTGCCTAGTTTGGTGAGTTTATCAATGATACTTGATTGGGGAATGGTATCAAAGGCCTTGGCCAGGTCGAGGTAGGGTGTAAGCATTACCTTACCTCAAAGAAGTCAACAAAGTTCAGCAGGCAGGATCTCCCCTTGATGAAACCAAACTGTGTGGGGTCAAGAGTTTGGACACTGCTTATATCTTTGTTGAGCAGTCCCATGATCATGCACTTCATAGCTTTGCATAACAGACTTGTTAGGCTAATGGGGTGGTAGTTCCCAGGGTCTGTAGTTGCTCCCCCTTTGTGGAGAGGGATGACTGCAGCAGTGCACCACTCATTAGGGACAAAGCCTGAGGAGAGGCTGTGAGTGAACAGAGCACACAGATGTGGTGCCAGGTCATTTTGTAGAACATGTAGAATGCAGCCAGAAATATTTAGCAGGTACCATGGACGCTGTATTCTTGGCTTTGGACAATACAGCTTTAAACCTGTGCTGCAGTAATGCTGGGTGCCTGGCATTCTCCCGGTATTGAGATTGGTCCTTTGGGGGGGTAAAGTTGGCACTGAATCTGTCGGCCAGTATGTTGGCAATATCTGTTGGCTCAGTATAGGAGGTACCACTGTGCAGTAACTCAAAGCAAATCTGGGTATTGCCATGGAGATTCTTGATATAACTAAAGAAGGCTTTGTGGTTCTCAACTTTTTGTTGAGGCTAAAAAGGGAATTTTTCCAGTCTTGGAACTTAACATTTTTCTGCAACAGTTTCTTCCTTCTGTTGTAGAGTTTATTAATGGCAGGGGACCACCAGACTGGCTTCCTTTTTTGGAGGAGAGCATCTTGATTCTGTTGGATATGGCTAGTTCCATGCATTTATGTACGTGTTTGTACAATGCAATGGTATATGATTCGGCAGTCATGCATCTATTTTCCATTGACATGGGTGCCGTGAAGCTAGCCACCTCTGTTTTTAGGAGTCCAAAGTCAGCTTTGGAGAAGTGTTTCATGGTGGATACCTTTGGGTGATGTGGGTGAGATGTGGATTTCCATGGTGATTAGTTTGTGGTCTAATCTAACCAGGGAGGAACTGACTAATGGTGTAGAGCAATGGTTGCCCATGTTAGTAATACCCAGGTCAAGGATGTTGCTTCCTCTAGTGGGGGTAAAAATGAGCTGGTCCAGGGCACTGGAATTGACGAATTCCAGAAACCATTGAGCCAGTGTATTGGTGCAGGAGTAGTTTTCCAAGCTGATGGAGGGGTAGTTGAAGTCACCTAGTATGAGAGTGTTGGGTTGGATCTTGATAGTTTCCACGGTGCTTAGGAATGTGAAGTGGGAGTCTTGGGACATGGTTGGGGACTTATAGCACGCTACAACCTGAATCGTCTTACCCAATGCTCGTTGTTCATAGGTTGGTACTAGGCTATCAGCCCTAGGGCCTATACAAGCCTAGCCATAACAATTCCCTGGCTATTTCTTCCCACAATATTTACTTCCCTGGACCCCTGTCTAGCAGGGTGACTGACATGTACCTGGAGTATCTCAGATGTGTTATGCTGGGCTACTAGTCTGGAGGTGTGCATATCCTTTATGAGTATGGAAACACCACTGCCTTTGAAGCTTCAGTCCATGTTCTGGAGCCAAAAGTTGTGAAATGAGTTATAGCCTCGTAGCACAGTGGTGCTTTCTGCTACTTTAAACCAGGTCTCCTTTACAGCACAAATGTCAATGTTCTCCATTTTGAGGAGTGCTTCGAGCGAGTGCATCTTGTGATTTAGTCTTCTAGCATTGAGCAGCATGACCCTCAGATTGCATTTATTTATAACTGTTACGGTGGCAATTTGGTCTTTGGAACACCACCTAAAAAACGGCACTACAGGGGTGGCAACAGCCTTACCCAGTACCCGGAAACCCAGGGGTGACAGACGCAGGTCATCTCTGACAAAGCATCGATGTCTGTCAATCATGTCATCTCAAGCAGACAGATACTGGGATCCCCTTAGAATGACACCAGAAACAGCCAATTGTTGAAGTCAATCATTTTCTGTTTGTACTGTGGTATCATTCTGGGCGATGGTAGGATCTGCTCAGGACTAGGGTCATACCTGCCTGGGCCACATAATCCAAGAGCTCCATCATGTCTCTTTTCATATAGTCCAGGGAGATGCATCTCAGGTCATTCACACCCACATGGACAATGACAGAGTCATACTTGTTGTGGAGTGAACTGAGTGCGTCTGTTGTGTCAGATTCTTGCACCTGACAGCTGACTGTTACCTTCTCCTTATTCAACCTAGTGAGTGGGACATCAATGTGCCTCACCATTGAGTCACCTATGATTATTGTATTCGCAAGCTGTTTTGCCTTACGTGCTTTTGGTTGAGGGGCACACTGTGTAGATGAGCTATGTGTCTTGTGGTTTGTGCTGTGTTGTGGTGGCCGAGTGCATTTCTGCCTTGGAGATCTCTGCTGTTTGGGTAAGATTTCTATAGACAGCCGCAGCGAAGGTGGGTGTGTGGTTTGTGTTTTTATGTGAGGGTTGTGATGGTGGGTGTTCTGGAGGGCTATGTGTTCCATGTGGTGTGGTGCAGATGTTGACCTCCTCCTCTTGACCAGCTATTCCGGGTCATGGCTGGAATGTGCATGGCTTCCAATTTGGAGTTGTAAGTGCATCTCTCACAAGTCTGTTGGGAGGTAAGACGAGAGGGTTTTCTGTGTAGATGAGACAGTTGCTACACTGCTTCAGAATGCCCAAGTTCACCAGGTTAATAGGAGAAAGCACAGGAAATTGACCTTTAGACATGCCAGGAGGGATGGTCATCATTACTAAGTACTGGAGCCGTTTCCTTATCAGACATCTACTGCTGATAGCACTTGTGTGAGCTACAATAAATGCTACAAAAAGCCTGAAGAAGTGCTAGGAGAATAAGCTAATTAAAGTGCAAGAGAAAAGAGAAAGTTTAAAGGGATAGAAAAAACTGCCCAAACGGCCAATAAACTACAATTTCAGAGCCAGAAATCACTCCTCTTATGGCCTATCTAGGCTACCTAGTGTTTATCACTACCACTGATAAAACTGGAAGAATTCCCTCTAACACAGAAGGGTCTGGGGAACTCAGAAACTTATAAAACAGTCTTATATCTGTATCTGGACTACTCTAGTAACAGGATAAGTGGAAAACAAGCTTAGAACTTTTTTTTTGCAGAAAAAAAACAGTTAATTTATAGCTGGAATACCTCAAAAAGGGTTTAAAACCGTGCAGCTGAAGCTCTGGATGCTGCAGACCTATATTTAGACTATGCTACTCAATTTTAAGGTTAAGAGCTCAGTAAGAAAAAACTCACAATGAAGCACATATTAATCACTTATAGTAAAAAAAAATAGAACTTGCAGTATGAAAAAAATACAGTTAAACAGCAACAAAAGAGCAGTAAAATGCAGTTAAACAGTAATGAATTGCAGTAGATAGTAATGAAATAAAGTTGAACAGTAGATTGCTTTGAAACAATAGCTCACAAATCACAACAGTATCAGACAGCACTAATAAAGTAGCGATTTAGTAGAATACCGTCATCAATTTAGTGAGACTACTAACAAGCAGTAATAAATATGTCAAACAGCAAAATGAAAAATGAAGTAAAAAGAGGTACAGGTTTTTTTTGTTTTTTTGTTTTTGTAGCCTGTTCAGTTGTAGCCTGGAAGTACATTACTAAGTACTGGAGCCGTTTCCTTATCAGACATCTACTGCTGATAGCACTTGTGTGAGCTACAATAAATGCTACAAAAAGCCTGAAGAAGTGCTAGGAGAATAAGCTAATTAAAGTGCAAGAGAAAAGAGAAAGTTTAAAGGGATAGAAAAAACTGCCCAAACGGCCAATAAACTACAATTTCAGAGCCAGAAATCACTCCTCTTATGGCCTATCTAGGCTACCTAGTGTTTATCACTACCACTGATAAAACTGGAAGAATTCCCTCTAACACAGAAGGGTCTGGGGAACTCAGACTTATAGCACGCTACAACCTGAATCGTCTTACCCAATGCTCGTTGTTCATAGGTTGGTACTAGGCTATCAGCCCTAGGGCCTATACAAGCCTAGCCATAACAATTCCCTGGCTATTTCTTCCCACAATATTTACTTCCCTGGACCCCTGTCTAGCAGGGTGACTGACATGTACCTGGAGTATCTCAGATGTGTTATGCTGGGCTACTAGTCTGGAGGTGTGCATATCCTTTATGAGTATGGAAACACCACTGCCTTTGAAGCTTCAGTCCATGTTCTGGAGCCAAAAGTTGTGAAATGAGTTATAGCCTCGTAGCACAGTGGTGCTTTCTGCTACTTTAAACCAGGTCTCCTTTACAGCACAAATGTCAATGTTCTCCATTTTGAGGAGTGCTTCGAGCGAGTGCATCTTGTGATTTAGTCTTCTAGCATTGAGCAGCATGACCCTCAGATTGCATTTATTTATAACTGTTACGGTGGCAATTTGGTCTTTGGAACACCACCTAAAAAACGGCACTACAGGGGTGGCAACAGCCTTACCCAGTACCCGGAAACCCAGGGGTGACAGACGCAGGTCATCTCTGACAAAGCATCGATGTCTGTCAATCATGTCATCTCAAGCAGACAGATACTGGGATCCCCTTAGAATGACACCAGAAACAGCCAATTGTTGAAGTCAATCATTTTCTGTTTGTACTGTGGTATCATTCTGGGCGATGGTAGGATCTGCTCAGGACTAGGGTCATACCTGCCTGGGCCACATAATCCAAGAGCTCCATCATGTCTCTTTTCATATAGTCCAGGGAGATGCATCTCAGGTCATTCGCACCCACATGGACAATGACAGAGTCATACTTGTTGTGGAGTGAACTGAGTGCGTCTGTTGTGTCAGATTCTTGCACCTGACAGCTGACTGTTACCTTCTCCTTATTCAACCTAGTGAGTGGGACATCAATGTGCCTCACCATTGAGTCACCTATGATTATTGTATTCGGCAAGCTGTTTTGCCTTACGTGCTTTTGGTTGAGGGGCACACTGTGTAGATGAGCTATGTGTCTTGTGGTTTGTGCTGTGTTGTGGTGGCCGAGTGCATTTCTGCCTTGGAGATCTCTGCTGTTTGGGTAAGATTTCTATAGACAGCCGCAGCGAAGGTGGGTGTGTGGTTTGTGTTTTTATGTGAGGGTTGTGATGGTGGGTGTTCTGGAGGGCTATGTGTTCCATGTGGTGTGGTGCAGATGTTGACCTCCTCCTCTTGACCAGCTATTCCGGGTCATGGCTGGAATGTGCATGGCTTCCAATTTGGAGTTGTAAGTGCATCTCTCACAAGTCTGTTGGGAGGTAAGACGAGAGGGTTTTCTGTGTAGATGAGACAGTTGCTACACTGCTTCAGAATGCCCAAGTTCACCAGGTTAATAGGAGAAAGCACAGGAAATTGACCTTTAGACATGCCAGGAGGGATGGTCATCATTACTAAGTACTGGAGCCGTTTCCTTATCAGACATCTACTGCTGATAGCACTTGTGTGAGCTACAATAAATGCTACAAAAAGCCTGAAGAAGTGCTAGGAGAATAAGCTAATTAAAGTGCAAGAGAAAAGAGAAAGTTTAAAGGGATAGAAAAAACTGCCCAAACGGCCAATAAACTACAATTTCAGAGCCAGAAATCACTCCTCTTATGGCCTATCTAGGCTACCTAGTGTTTATCACTACCACTGATAAAACTGGAAGAATTCCCTCTAACACAGAAGGGTCTGGGGAACTCAGAAACTTATAAAACAGTCTTGGATCTGTATCTGGACTACTCTAGTAACAGGATAAGTGGAAAACAAGCTTAGAACTTTTTTTTTGCAGAAAAAAAAACAGTTAATTTATAGCTGGAATACCTCAAAAAGGGTTTAAAACCGTGCAGCTGAAGCTCTGGATGCTGCAGACCTATATTTAGACTATGCTACTCAATTTTAAGGTTAAGAGCTCAGTAAGAAAAAACTCACAATGAAGCACATATTAATCACTTATAGTAAAAAAAAATAGAACTTGCAGTATGAAAAAAATACAGTTAAACAGCAACAAAAGAGCAGTAAAATGCAGTTAAACAGTAATGAATTGCAGTAGATAGTAATGAAATAAAGTTGAACAGTAGATTGCTTTGAAACAATAGCTCACAAATCACAACAGTATCAGACAGCACTAATAAAGTAGCGATTTAGTAGAATACCGTCATCAATTTAGTGAGACTACTAACAAGCAGTAATAAATATGTCAAACAGCAAAATGAAAAATGAAGTAAAAAGAGGTACAGGTTTTTTTTGTTTTTTTGTTTTTGTAGCCTGTTCAGTTGTAGCCTGGAAGTACAGGGATGCTTTCTGCCTCTTTAAACCAGGTCTCCATTACAGTACAGATGTTGACATTCTCCATTTTGAGGAAAGCTTCGAACAAGTGCATTTTGAGATTTAAACTTCTAGCACTGAGCAGCATGACCCTCAGATTGCATTTGTTTTTAGCAGTTATGGTGGAATTTTGGTCTTCGGAACACTGCCTAAAAAAGGCACTACCAGGAGTGGCAAAAGCCTTAGCCAGTAGCCAGAATCCCAGGGGAGACAGATGCAGGCCGTCTCTGGCAAAGCATTGAGGTATGTCGATCATGTCATCCTAGGCAGACAGATACTGGATCCCCTTAGAATGACACCAGAAATGTAGCCAATTGTTGAAGTCAATCATTTTCTGCTCGTACTGTGGTTTGCTTTCTGGGTGACGGTAGGATACTGCTCAGGGCTAGGGTCATACATGCCTGGGCCACATAATCTAAGAGTTCCATCACATCTCTTTTCATGTAGTCCAACGAAGTATGTCTCAGGTCATTCACACCCACATGGATGATGACAGAGTCATATTTGTACTTGTGGAGTGACCTGAGTGCATGTGTTATGTGGCGGATCCTGACACATGATAGACAACTGTCAACTTCTCCTTGCCCAGCCTAGTGAGTAGGACATCTGTGTGCCTTACAATTGAGTCTCCTATGATTAGTACATTGGGCAAAGTGTTTTGCCTTAAGGGCTTAGGTTGAGGGGCACACTGTGGTGGTGTGTGTGTTCTGAGGTTGTTGGTGTGTTCCGGTGGTCGACTGCATTTCTGTCTTGGGGGTCTCTGTTTGGGTACATTTTTATTGAGAGCCTCCACAAAGGTGGGTGTATGGTTTGTGTTTCTATGTGTGAGTTGTGATGGTTGATGTTTTGGAGGGCTGTGTGTTCCATGTAGTGAGCTGCAGGTGTTGACCTTCTCCTCTTGACCAGCTAGTTCGGTCTTGGCTGGAAAGTGCACTGCTTCCAATTTAGTGATACAACTGCATCTCTCACATGTATGAGTGCTGGGAGGTAAGAGGACAGGGTTGTGTGTGTATATGAGACAGTTGCTACACTATCTCAGAATGCCCGAGTGAACCAGGCTAGCAGGAGAAAGCACAGGAAATCGCCTTACAGTCATACCCAGAGGGGTGGTCATAACTAAAGTACTGGTGCTGTTAATGCATAAGAACAGCTAGTGCTGACAGCACCTAAGTGTGCTACAATAACTGCTACTAAAGCCTGTTAAAGTGCTAGTTTATTAAGCTAACTGAAGAGCAAGAAGTAAAGAACAAGCATGTTCTAAAAGAAAAATCTAAGAGCAGATTTTCTGGCCCCAGTAATAGTTTACTGCAGCTGAGCGCCACTGCGCTGTGTGCAAACCCGTACAAACACAGGCTTTTAAACCAGAAAGTTGAAAGGGATGGAAAATCTGCCCAAATGACCAATAAACTACAATTTCTGGGCCAGAAACCACTCCTCTTGCGGCAGATAGGCTACCTAGTGCTTACCACTCCGACTGATAAGCTAGAAGGCTTCCCTCCAACACAGGAAGGTCTGGGGGACTCAGAAACTTACAAAACAGTCCTGGATACAACAAATCTGTATCTGGACTACACTTGTTACAGGAAAGATGGGAAACAAGCTTAGGACTTCTTTTTTTTTTTTTTTTTTTGCAGAAAAGCAGCTAAAACAGTAATAACTTTAAATGCAGTGCAAGCTAGCACACTTGAGCATGTAGCAATATTAAAGCAAATACAGTTTAAATAAATGCAGTTTAAATTAAAAAGTGACAAAGCAAGTGCAGAAAGCAGTAAATTCAGAATGAAATCAAAATTACGACACAAAGTCTTAAAACAGTTTTAAACAGATAACAGAGCAAGGAGACTCTAGAGAATGCTTTTAACTGCAAACAAATCAGTTATGTGCTACACTCATTGGCAGGAAATCAGAAAGTACAGTTGTGTACACTTACCATAAATGCAGATGTTCGAGTCTATTCACTGTTGCAGTCAGCACATTTGGGTTATCTCTGCCAGGGTAGCCCTTGGCTGGCCCGAATACCAGAGACTTAGTATTTCTGCATCGGTTGCTGTCACTTGAGGACTGACGTCAGGTTGTCAGCAGTATAACGTAAGGCAGCCGATGCCATTACATCAGTTTTTCTTGCCCTAACCTGTCAGAAGCCTCCAAGTAGGAGGCCAGGGTCTGGTGGAAGAAACCCCACCAGTGGAAAATAAATACAAATAAGTCCCTTAAAAGGAAAGGAGAACAAGTTAGAATATAATATAAAAGGAGAAAGAAAAGAAAAAGGGGATGGAGGGGGGGCAGGACTGCAGCAGTGAATACATTCAAACATCTACATTTATGGTAAGTGTACACAACTGTACTATGACCTTCATGTTTCACTATTGCAGTCATCACATTTGAGTTGATTCCCAAAGCTGAGGAAAAGGGTGGAGGCAGTCAATAAAACTAGAGTCTGGCTAAAATGCCCTGCAAGACTGCAGAGGCAAACCCTGCCCTGGATTTGGAGAAGAGAGGCAGGTGGTAATGCTTGGTAAAAGTGTGAACAGATGTCCAGGTGGAAGCCTCCAGGATGTCCCTGGTGGGGACTCCACTGAGGAAAGCTGCAGAGGTGAATGCTGCTCTGGTGGAGTGTGTCCTGATCCCCTTGGGGGGAGGCTTTCATTGCTGTTTGTAGCAGAAATTGATGCAGTGTGCTACCCATTTGGAAATGGTTTGTTTGGAGATGGCTTTGCCTTCTGCACCTGCAGCAAAGCTAACCAGCAATTGATCAGACTTTCTGAAGGATTTAATCCTGTCTAGATTGAATCTGAGCTGTCTGTGCACATCTAGAGAGTGAAGAATCCTTTCCCCCTTGTTCTGGGGATTAGGAAAAAAGGTGGGAAAATGAATGGATTGGTTGAGAGCTACACTGGACACCACCTTGGGCATGAACGATGTGTTAATTCTTAGGGATACCCTGTCTGCATGAAAGATGATGAAGGGTTCCACAGCCATGAGTGCTTGAAGCTCAGAGACTCTTCTGGCTGAAGTGATGGCCAGAAGGAATGCTGTCTTCCAGAAGAGAAATTTTAGCTCTGAAGAAGAAACAGGTTCAAAAGGGGGCAGGGTGAGCTTTTCCAACACAAAGTTAAGGTCCCAAGCTGGAGTTGGTGCACTTACAGGTGGCCTCAAGTTGCTAGCCCCTCTTAGGAACTGTTTGATCAAGGGGTGCGATAAAAGGGGCTGCTCAGTGGGAAAATAAGCAGAAACAGCAAAGGCATGAATTTTTATAGAGGAGAAAGAGAGGCCACTGTATAGTAGGTCAGCTAAGTAATCCAGGATGAGAGGGAGAGAGGGCTGTGCCGTATTGGCTCTCAGCCTGGATCCAGGTGCAGAACCTTTTCCATTTATCAGCATAAGACTTTCTGGTGCTAGGACATCTGGCCTCACAGATAACATCCAGAACCTGTTTAATGAGGCTGGCAGATTGGTTTGGGCTTACGGAATAAGCCAAGCTGCCAAATTGAGTGTCTGCAATTGGGGATGCAAGAACTCCCCTTCCTTCTGGGTCAGGAGGTTTGGAATCTGAGGAAGATGCCATGGGGGTAGTGAGGAAAGGCTGTGCAGCAAGAGGTACCCAGTGCTGCTGGGGCCAGTCTGGAGCTATGAGACTGGTCCTTGGTTTTTCCTCCCTTATTCTGAGCAGTACCCTGGTGATGAGAGGTAGGGGAGGAAAGGCAAAGACCGATACATTGACCCAGGGGAAGGACAGGGCATTCACTTTCCAAGCCATGCAGTGATGCTACCTGGTGCAGAATTTGCTGAGCAGATGGTTGGTGTGGGAGGCAAAGAGGTCGACCTTCGGGGTTCCCCATTTCTGAGTTATTAGGACGATGGTACTTCTGTTGAGCTGCCACTCATGTGGGCCCAGAAGATTTCTGCTTAATTGGTCTGCCAGAGAGCACTGAGAGAGCCTGGTAGGACTTGTGCTAACAGGTGTAGTTGCATGGCAGAGGCTGTGTTCCAAAGGGTCATGGCCAGTTTACACAGAGGGTAGGAGTGAGTCCCTTCCTGCTTGTTGATGTACCACTTCATAGTGGTGTTGTCTGTTTTGATCAGGAGAGCCCCTGGAGAGAGAAGGGGCTTGAAAGCTATCAAGACAGGCTGTACAGCCATCATCTCTTTTTGAATGATGTGCAGAGGGATTTGCTGTGGGCTCCATTGGCCCTGCATGCACCTGCTGTCCAGGTGTGCACCCCAAAGCGTAGTCTGATACATCTGTGGTGAGGGTCTGGGCGGTAAGGGGTGGGGAGAAAGGCATTCCCTTGTTGTGGGAGCATGCTGTTGCCTACCATAGAAAATCTTTTCTGAGGCAAGGAATTATAGGTAGAAGAGTTTCCAGGTTTTGACAGTGCTGGCACCAAAGGTTCTTTAGGTACCACTGAAGTTTCATAATATGCAGTCTGGCATATGAAATGAGTAGTATGCAAGATGCCATGAAGCCCAGAGCTTGCAGGATCTTCCTTGCGGTTAGCTGGGGGCTTGTGGCTAGTTGAGCGTAGCCGTCTCTCAGGAAAATTTGTTTCTCTGGAGTAAGGTATGCCATCTGGGAAGCTGTGTCCAGACTTGCGCCCAGTAAGATTATCCTTTGGGTGGGCACCTGTTTGGATTTCTTTTTGTTGACCGTGTACCCTAGGGAGGCTAATAGGGCCTTTACAAAGGCCAGGTGCTTGAGCAGCTTCTCCTGGCTGTCTGCCTGAATAAGGCAGTTGTCTAACTATGGGTAAATCTGAATATTTCTTTGTCTGCAAAAGGCAATGGCTGGAGCCAGACATTTTGTGAAAACTCTGGGAATAGTAAATAAGTCAAAGGGAAGCGAGAGAACTGAAAGTGTTGAGATCCTGCCCTGAAGCGGAGATACTTCCTGCATGATTCCCTGATAGGAATGTGAAGGTAGGCCTCTTTTAAATCTAGGGTGGCTAGCTACGTGTTCTTGGACAGCATGGGTAGCAGCTGTCGGAGGGTGAGCATTTTGAATTTTGGGATCACCAGGAAGGTGTTTAGAATGGATAGATCAAGGATGGGGAGCCAGATGACCTCTTTTCTGGGCACCAGAAAAAGTCTGGAGTAGAAACCTTGGCCTATCTGTTCTGCAGGAACGTGCTCTACTGCCTTCATGGAGGAGCAGGGAAAGGATTTGCTTTTGAGCCTCTGCCCACTGTTTTGGTGGTAGATCTGGGAACCCTTTTGGGGTTGGAAGAGTGTGGAAGGAAAATATGCATTCCTGAGACACAATGTTCAGAACCCAGTGGTCCTTGGGTAATGGTAACACAGGTGCATGAGTGAAAGGAGAGTTTTCCTCCTAGGGGTATATGAAGGTGGGCAGAGGGAGGGGGTGGAGGAGATGAGTCATTATGAGTTTTTACCATAAGGGGTGGCTTAGAACTCCCTGGTTTTGAAGTGGAGGTAGTCCACTGCTTAGATCTCTGCATTCCCTGGGGCTGCTGTCTGGGTGGGGGGGGGGGGTCTGCTTCCACAGGGTCTAGGCTGGGCCGGTTTACTTGGAGCAGGAAATGACCAGTGTTTGGAGAGACAATGCCTGCTGAACCTAGGGGGCAGGACCTGCAAGAAACCCTTAACTGTTTGCATAGATTTTGCTTTTTCTTCCATCTTTTTTAAGACCTCTTCTGCCTTAGTGCCAAATAAGTTATCGTTGTGCAAGGGGGCATCCAACAATTTAGATCTGACATGATCTGGCAGGGGCTGTTCCTTAAGCCATGCACGCCTTCTAATGACAGATCCAGTGACTGCTGCCCTGCAAAAAGCTTCTAGGGCATCAAAACCACAGTGGAAGGTGTGTTTAGTTACTTGACTTGCAGAATGCATGAACTCTTGTAAATCTTTAGATTCTGGTCATGCAGGAAAGGAAGGCGTTTTTTAGTTTAAGGCATTTCAAGGTATGTTGCTGAAATTTCAGCATATGGAACTGACAATTTAGTGCCTTGATAGCAAGAGTAGCTGAGGTGTACACTTTCTTACCCCATCTGTCCAATGCTCGGGAATCCCTATCTGAGGTGGTGGAATTCTTAGTAGAGGTTGCTTTAATTCCTTTAGGCCCTTGAGAAATGACCTCAGGGTCAGCTGTAGGATTTTTAAAAATATATTTGTGTGAATCATGGACTCTATAGTACCTGTCTGGTTTTCTGGGAGCAGGAGGAAGGTCATCAGGAGTCAAGCTGGATACAAGGAAAAAATCCTCCACAACATCCAAGACTGGGGGGAATGGCCAAAGGTCTGTGTTGTAGAAGATCTAGGAATTCTCTGAATCTCTTTTTAGACTGAGGATAGTCCTGACTCTCCCACTGGAAATGCTCCCTTAAGGTACAGAGCATTTCCCCAAAGGAAAAATCCTCTGGGGGAGAGGCTGAAGGAATGGAATCCTCTGCATCAGAATCCTCATAAGTGGAGAGGGGTTGCATGTCTTAACATTCAGATTCATCAGATTCATCTGACTGCTGTTCAGACAAAACTACAGGGGACAGATCTATTTTCCTTTTGGAGGGGGTAGCTTGGCTTCCCCTGATCAGCATGATAAGGTCTTCTGCAATTTTAAGCATGAGAGACTGAGGCAAGGGAGCAGGTGCCTGAGTGTGTGTCGGATTTTTGGGTGTGGTTCATACCCGGGGCCTAAGAAACTCGGTAGTTTTAGAAAGAATGATAGTCACAAAAGAAGACGTCAGTTTGTGTTGAGATTCGGCAGTGCGAAGGACTTCCCTGGAAGCAGGTACCTGCTCAGTGGCTCTGGACCCATTCAAGGTTGAGACAACCGCAGGATCCTTAGTTGAAGAAGAGTTTTGCAGCATACCAGACTCCGAAAGGGTCTTGGTAGTGGCCTGCAAATCAGCAGAAGCGGGCATCAGGGGCTGCGAAAGTGCCTCACTGAAGACCGGAGAACTGACGACTAGCATAACAGAAGTGTTGTCGGTAGTTTTGGACCTGTGCAGTCTGTCTGTCTTTACCTTTACGTTTTTTTCAGAAGATCTGCTGTCGGATGGCTTACGAAGCCATATCGGAATTAGAGGACTGTAAGCGAAAAAATAGGTCTACAATAAGGGCCCAATGACGGACAGTTCTGGCATTGAACAAAGCACAGAAGCGACAATGGGAGATGTCGTGGTCTGGGCTTAAACAAGTGACACAGTAAGAGTGGAAGTCTTGGTGTGGTATTTGTTTTCCACAGGCGAGACAATTATTAACTTTTTCTGACATCAGTTAGTGCAAGAAAAAAGGATCCCCAATGGGGTACTTAGTTTTAGAAGACTTTAACTTCAATTTGGTAGACGAAAACTCAGGTAGTGGCCGACCGGCACTCATGCGAACTGCTTCTGCTTTGGGCTCCATGGCAAGAAAGATTGATGTAAAGGCATCGACTGCCTTACTTTATACTACTGATGACCTGGTGTCAGTCCCTCAAAGCGACAGCAACCGACGCAGAAATACTAAGTCTCTGCTATTCCGGCCAGCCAAGGGCTACCCTGGCAGGGATAACCCAAATGTGATGACTGCAACAGTGAAACATGAAGATCATCAAACAGATGCTTAACACATGGAGAAAATTTCCAGTTAATACTAGATTAGTTTATAGCAATAAAATACAGTAAAAAGTACGCAGCAGACAATAAAAAAAGTGCTACAAATGGCTAGAATAAGCAATAACTAGAAAAAATAAACAAAAAAAACAGGATACTTATTGCTATATATATATCACAGATCAGAGTTGTGGTCAGTACCCCCCCCTCCTCTGCTCAGCTCAGTGTGTGTATAGACAGAAATCCTCTCAAAGGTAGGGCTTAAATACCAGAAGGTACAACCTGAAACAACTTAAAAAAGCTCAGAAGAACCAATGAGTGCTTACTCCAAGCCCTAGACCAGCCAACCTTTACCAGCCAGTAGCCAAACAATAACAATTACTCTCACTAAAGTGAAGAAATGCTTCTGCTAAGCCAAGATGGCCTGGAACATGTGCCCAGAACAAACATTGCAAACAACCAGGCCCCAGAGACAGCAAACCTGAACAAGGTTGTGCTACAGCTACTAGCTACAGTATTTTAGGCAGAAAACACTACAGAAATGTTTATCACATCAGAAAAACAGCAGTGAGCCACTAAGTTAGAGTTTTAAACTGATACATTTGATTGCTTAATTGAGTGTATTTAACTGAAGGTGATTTTTTACTAGTTTGTACTCCTTGAAGGCTTTGCCAGAGCACTGGAGAGTGAATAGTCTGGTTCTTTGGTTCCTGCTTGTTATTTTATTTTACTTAGTAGTATTTTATTTTTGCAATTCTTTTTGATGGCTAGTGAACCTTCTTTCAACATACCTAGAATTCTCAGAGAAGATACTCTGGATAATACTCCGAGAACTTTGGATAATTTCATTGTGCATTCAGACACTGGTAGTGTTGTTCCAACGACTGGTGTTGGTGGAAAAGGTAACATTGCTTCTGGTTCCAGTAATTTCATGGATAAATTTGAACAAGAGAGAAGGAACAGAGTGGAGAATCCGTTTGCAGCAGTTGATGAATCTAATTCTTCTTCATCTTTACAGGGTGAGTCAGGAGCTCTTTTGGATAAACTTGAACATTTGCTACATAAAGAGACTGTAACGTACTTTAATATGTTAGGTCTAAATAGATATATAGACCTTGACATTACACATAGGGGGTTGAGAGCCTTCAAAACCCCCTCCATCCTTTTTGATATGTCCGATGAAGTGGAAGTGAACTTTTCTAAAAAGTGGTTAGCTGCTGTACATCATTGTGCTGTAGAATGGATTTCCATTCTGCTAAAATGGGATTGTATCACACAAAACAAACTGAGGGGTGAGATTAAAATTACATACAATAATGTGGTTAAGTTGCTGGCTCCTGGGCACTTGGAGAGACAGTTATCGGGTATCAATCAAAGACTAGAAAACTACGAGAAATAAACAGAAAAGCACCAAATTAGAGAGAGACTTGAAAGATTATGAGGGAGGTTGTGCTTTTTATGGTATAAACAAGGATCGTTTTAACCGTAAAAATGTCTCTGGTTCCTTAAAGAAATCTCACTCACCTTCAAGGGGCGTGTCATTTGCGTCAGAAGTTTCTAGCATCTCTATTGAAGGAGAAGAATAGTTTCCACATTTGCCAGTGGCCCAAAACACCTCGAAATTTAATAATGACTTTCGGAAAGGGAATAATAAACAAGAAGAGGGTATAATGACCATACGAAAGGGAGATTCCAGTCGGAAGCTAGCAACAGTCGAGACAGCGCAAGAAACTACAAGAAAAGTAAATGGTACTAAATTAACTTTGAACTCTACAGTGCATAACATTTTCGGTGCATCTTTGTTGGATACTCAAGTTTAAGTGCTGAATTATGGCTTAAAATATATACCAACAGTGATGCCTCACCTTTATTAGTGTGTGATGTATTCAGGTTATGTCGAAAATTGCATTTAGTGTTTTTTTTGTTTTGTTTTTTTTTTTGCTAAGAGGAATGAAAATGTTTTGTTTAATGAATATTTAAATGATAGCAATGAGGAAAGATTTTATTCCTGTTTGAGTGATGCATACAGTTTAATACTAGTAAAATAGAGTTTAAGAATTTTATTCCACCATATCAACATGAAGCAATTAAACATTTTTCACATATGTTGAATTTTGCTATACAAGATGATTATAATAGTTTTATGCAGAATAAAAATTATGTGAAATATAATTTAAGTGCTCAAGAATGGAAAGAAATGCAACTGCTAGCTAGAAATGAGGAAATAGTAACTAAACCCTCTGATAAAGGGGGTAAAATAGTTATTATAAATGTTGAACAGTATTTTAATATGTGTATGTTACATCTGAATGATCAACACACACAAAAAAGTTGCAGAAATAAGCATCAAAAAGCTATTGAGAACTTCGAGCTACTTATTCAAAAGGGTGTGAGACTAAAATATTTTTCTCATGCTGATATGGAAAGGAAATTTACTCCACATGACAGTGAGTTAGCTTTTTTCTACTGCCTGCCTAAAATTCATAAAAATAGTGCCAACCCTCCAGGGTAGGCCTATAGTTTCTGCACAGAAGTACTTTTTTTTAATCTAAAATTGGTTTATTTTTACATGAATTTGTTACTTTATATGGTGAAGTTGCCCTGTTATATTAGAGATAGCTCGGATTTTTTAATGAAACTATCAGGACTTCAGTGGTCCAATGAAATGTTTTTTATTAGTGTTGAAGTTGTTAGTCGCTACAGAAGTACTCAAAGGCAATTTGAACTAGAAGCTGTTAAATATTTTATAGGTGAAAGTCCTAAATCATACTATATTATGGAACTATTAGACCTTTGCTTGAGTAATAGTTTTTTTATGTTTAATGATCAAGTTTATAAGCAAATAAAGGATGTGATACATGTGCACTGGCCCAGCGATCAAGGAGCCTCAATCTTCACCACTAACACCAGTGAGGGGCACCCACATAGGGGAGGACAACAAATACACACGCAGTAAAGTACACTTTCCCTTAACAGCACACAGAAATCACAGTCAGTCTGGGGCTGGTTTCTCCCCTTCCCTTCAGATCCCCAATAAGACTCCATACTGGCACAGCTATAGGGTCCAGATCTCAGCCTAGTGGTCAAGCTAACCCCCAGTACCCTCTCTGCCCAACCAGTGCTTCATGTCCCAGCCCAAGTAGCTGACACACACACACACTTTAAGATATGAGTTATATACAAACACACAGACACTCATGGGGAAGGCTGGCACAGGTTCTCTAGCTATGCCCCTTCCTGCCAGGCTGTAAGTTGGTAATCACCACCACCAACCACTAATATCAGCTACTAATAAGGCCCTTATCAAAGGGTATTCAATTACTGTGCAATATTATTATCCAAATGTTAAGTGTGACGAACAGCAAGGCATGTTTGTAGTGGCTTGGACAGTATCACTATATACATGCAATGTACGCTAGAGCTTAAATTATCTCTACATAAAACAGCCACAGTTGAAAGATTTAAAAATATTTAATAATAAATAATAAAAACACAAGACAATACTTCTTCCTACACAGTGCTAGTCAAGAGTTCAGAGATTACAGGACAGGAAAATGCTTAAAATAATGCAGTAGAATACTTCTGACATCAATACAGAAAATAACTAGTCTAATCTTCCTATTTCCTAGCTATATCTAAGAGCAAACACAGTTCTAAAATAAACTTACATATAGAGCAAGGTAGTGCTGGTGATGTTGGATGTTCTGAAGACAAATGCAAAATGCACCGAGTCTCTCTGTCCTTAACGTGATAACAGTACTACTGACTCATTTCCGATTACATCATTTTTTTCTCTGGTTCCCAGGCTAACAGAAACTCAGAATTTAGCAGCCCTTTTGATCTTGCATCTGGTCAGGAAGCAAAGACATTATATATGCAAAATCTAGCAATTAAATAGTCTCAAAACAAAAGAAAGAATCTGCTGGTGCAGGCACCACGGCTCCGAGCCCCCGAGATCAAAAACAGTCATAAAATGCTTGACTTATCGTCTTTCTTACAGCAGAGTGCACGGTTGTTACATTTTTGCAGTTCAACATCCAATACAGTCTTTTCACATTTAAGAGAACAAGCCTGTGGCTTATATTAATATTTACAAATGACAGAATTATCTACAAAAGTCTATCTAGCTAGGCTGGCAGCCTTCACATATCCACCCCCCCCCCCCCCCCGGAGAACTCAAGCTAGTTTTTCATGCGACCCTTGAGAAACATTGCTTGAGAGGGTTAGGTCTATCCAAGTATACCTTACCCCATTCCCTGTCTTGAGAGCCCATCTGAATTGGCATTGCTACTCCCACTGCGGTGCTGCACTGACATCTCATATGCTTGCAACCCTAGGTTCCACACTTGGCGTTTTGCTGGCTGGCTCTGTTTAACCATGTTAGGGGATTGTGATCTGTCACTAGAGTGAACTTCCATACAGATAAGACTGAAGTTTCTGCAGTGCCCACACTATGGCTAAACATTCCTTTTCTACAGCTGTGTAGCACTCCTCCCTGGGTTGGTGCCTAGGACTGAAATAAATCACTGGGTGCTCTTCTCCCTCTGAAGAAATCTGGCTAAGTACAGCTCCCATCCCATGGTTGGAAGCCTCCACCTGCACAACAAATTCTTTGCTGTAATCTGGACTGGCTAAAACAAGGGGTCCTCCCAAAGCTCCTTTAAGTTTTTGGAATACCTGCTCACATGCTGTGGTCCATACTACCTTATCTGGCCTGTTCTTCCTTGTCAGGTCTGTGAGGGGAGAATTTATGGTACTAACTGGGGATGAACTTTATGTAGTACCCTGCTGTCCCTAAGAATGCCCTCACTTGCTTTTTGGTAACAGGTGCAGGCCGTGCCTAAATGGCTTTCACTTTGGCAGGTTCTGGCCCAATCTTACCACTCCCCACTCCATGTCCCAGGTAGGAGACCTCTGCCATACCTACCTGACATTTGCTCGGCTTAATGGTCAACCCTGCCCTCGGCAGTCGGCCCAGCAGCTCCCTGACATGCTGAAGGTATGATTGCCAGGAATGGCTGTAGATGGCAATAGCATTTAGGTAAGCAAGGGCAAACCCTCCTGCTAGGATATGCTCTACCAGCCTCTGGAAAGTCACTGGGGCATGTTTCATCCCAAAGGTCATTTTTGTGAACTCATACAAGCCAAAAGGATTCACAAAGGCTGACCTCTTTCTAGCACTGGGAGTCAAGGGCATCTGCCAGTAACCTTTGGTAAGATCAATGGTGGTAAGATACTTAGTCCCACCCAGCTGCTCTAGAGCCTCATCTGTCCTAGGCATGGGGTAAGCATCTGACCCTGTGTGATGATTTAAGTTCCTGTAGTCCACACAGAACCTGGTGCTGCCATCCTCCTTTGGAACCAGCACCACTGAGGAGGCCCAGGGTCTGTTGGACTCTTGAATTACCCCTAGTTCCAACATCTCCTTTATCTCCTCCCTTAGAGCCTGTTTAACTCTCTCAGGCACCCTATAAAGGGCCTGCCTAATAGGATTTTGGGGTCCTGTATCCACCTGGTGCTGCACCAGGTGGGTGCACCCTGGTTTCCCAGTGAACATGTCCCCAAACTCCTGTAACACTGCTTGGATTTCTTGAACCTGGGTTAGGAGATAGATGCTGAGACATTGCTACCCCTTCCACTGAGGTGTCAGTCCGAGCCTCACAGAGGAGATCAGTCACCAGATTTCCCTCAGACTCCTCCAGCAACCCACTGCAAACACTCAGCACAAGGGCCTCCCTATCATGGTAAGGTTTCATCATGTTAACAGGGTACAATTTGTACCCCTGCCTTCTGCCTATTAGTTCTACCATGTAGTTAACATCATTTTCCTTTCTTATCACCTTGTAGAGTCCCTCCCAAGCTGCTTGCAGCTTGTTGGGTCTGACAGGAATGAAAACCATTACCTGCTACCCTACAGCATACTCTCTAGCTTGAGCATTCCTGTCATACCATACATTTTTTTGTTACTGGGCTTCTGCCACATTCTCCTGGGCCAAGCCCATGAGTTCCCTGAGCCTTGTCCTGAGGTTTAAGACATATGCCACAACAGAATCCATGTGAGATTCACACTCACCTTCCCACTCATCACAAATTAAACCTGTAGATTCCTGGGGAACCTCTCTTTAATCAAACAACAGATGGGACAAATATTTGTCCCACTCTCTCTTAAACTGGTCTGCAAATGCACGTAGCATGGACTTGAGTGCAGAATTTAACCTCTCAACAAGATCATTTAGTCAGGGGATGGTAGGAGGTGGTCTTTAGGTGCTTCACCCCAGAGTACTTCCACAAACAAGCCAGCAGGTCTGACAAACTGGCACCTCTGTCAGTCAGTATTTCTTTTGAGAAAGCTATCCTGCTGAAAATTTCTAACAAAGCATTTGCCCACCTTTTCTGCCTTAATGGAGGGCAAAGTCACTGACTCTGGGTATCTTGTAGCATAACCTACTACCACTAAGATATACTTTTTCCTTGTGGAACTTGGGGTACTCAGAGGCCCCACAATATCCATAGCTATCCTCTGAAATGGCTCCTCAATCACAGGGAAAGGCATCAAAGGAGCTCTCACCTTGTCTCCTGCCTTGCCTACCTTTTGGCACTGCTCACAGTTCCTGCAGTACCCTGTTATATCTCTGGAAATTCCATGCCAATAAAAGTTCTGCATAATAACTCTCTTTGTACGTTTTATGCCCATATGACCTGCAAAGGAAATATCATGGGCTATGGCTAGAAGCACCAAATGGCAGGCTCTAGGCACTACCAATTGCTGTACCCTCTCACCTTCTAGCCCTCCCTCAGGGATCTACTCTCTATACAGTAACCCTTTGTTCCAGTATACAGATCCCCCCCCCCTTCCCTTGAGACTCTGGTGCTACACTAGCTACCTGCCTCAGGCCTTGCAATGTATGGTCTGAGAGCTGAGCCTGTCTCATCTCTCTCTTTGTAATCCTTCCCAGATCCCCTTCCACAGAAAGTCTGGCATCCTCTGACAGCAGTGCCTCACTATCAGCCTGGGTACTACTACTCACCTCTACCCTTGCAGTCCCTTTGTCCAAGGGAACATCAGTACCCACAAGCAGCTGTAGCTCACCTTCAGTCTCACTGCTACCGGGTAGCTCTCTCCCTGAAGTAACCACCTCATCAGTCCTGGCTGCAGGTATGCGGTCTGTCTGGGTCTCCCCCAGGCTATCAGACCGGCATGCTTCTCTCCTAGTCTGACTGCGTGCAATTGCAGAAACACATGGTACTGCCTCATCAAAATCCTTCCCTATCAGGACATCTGCAGGATGGTAGTTCGGTACCCTTTGTCTCAAGACAACCTACTACTGGCATTTTGTCTTTCCCACTCACTGGCTCTCTTACCTTTTGTTCCCTACCTTGCCTCTGTGAACATCTGTATTGCAACATGGCCCCATTGGTTGCATTCAAAACATTTAACCCTAGGTCCTGGACGTGTACCTGGACTAGTGTCTTCCCCGGCTACTGGCAGATTCTGTTGGGGCAGTCTGGCCTGCCCACCATGGGTTCCTTTAGATCCATGAGCAGTACTTCGGTTCCCTTTCCTCTGCAGGAATGCCCTGCTTGCTAGATATAGGTCTTCCTTCTTCCCCAACTCATCTGAAGTAGCACATCATCTATCAGCTAACCAGATCCTCATGTCCTCAGGCAAAGTGCTAAGGGCTTGAACCCTCACCAAAAGGTCTGCCAGCCCTTCAAAAGTGGTAACCTGACATCCACTCAGCCACCTATGAAAATAAATGCTCAGTTCAGCAACATATTCACATACACTTTCATCTGCCTTGTGTCTATGCTCACAAAACTTTTTACTATAAGTTTCAGGTGTTAGCTTAAAGAATTCTAACAAGCGATTCTTAATGGCAGTATAATCAAAAAAGTCAGTGTCAGACATTTTGGACAAAACAGTTACAGCTTTACCATGGAGTAAGGGGGTCAGGAACCATACCCAGAGCATTTGGTTAACCTCATACTGTTTACATACCCTCTCAAACATATGAATGAAACTATCAAAATTATCCTGCGGAAGAAATTTACTGACCTTTTGTGCTTCTGGGGTCCAGCTACTCCCTTCCCCATTACCTCCATGACTCTGGCGAAGAGTCAGCATCTCCTTTTCATGCTGCCTCTGCCACTCCTTTTCCACAGCTTCCATTTCCAAATGCCTGTCCTCCAACTCAAGTCTCTTTAGCTCCAGATGGATTTTTAAGTCCTCTGCACAAAGGTTGAGCTATTCATTCCCTGAGTGTTGTACATCTCCATGGCCAGTCTGATTGTCCTCCTGGTTGCTGTTTTCTGGTGCAGCTGTGACCAAAGCTGCAATCATGTTTGCCTTAGTCAGGTTTCCATGTACCAGTCCTTTAGCCTGGCACATATCAGCCAACTGGCTCCTTGTCAGCTTTCCATACTCCTCTGCTGACATGCTTGCCCGCTCTCCCTGACTAACTAAGCTCACAAAAGAAATAAAAACAATTGTGATCTGAACTCTAAATATGCACTGTGTGGCTGATTTAGAGTAAAAAACACCTTCAGTGATCACTGCACACAAGCTACAGGAATTCACTATCCACACCACTACAAGCCAATTAATATTTGGTGTGGATATCCCACCACTGCCAAACAATTAATATGTGTCGCCCGTGCACTGACACAGCAATCAAGGAGCCTCAATTCTCACCACTAACACCAGTGAGGGGCGTCCACATAGGGGAGGATAACAAATACACACACAGTAAAGTACAATTTCCCTTAAGAGCACACAGAGATCACAGTCAGCCTGGGGCTGGTTTCTCCCTTTCTCTCCAGATCCCAATAAGACTCCCCCACTGGCACAGCTATAGGGTGCAGATCTCAGCCTAGTGGTCAAGCTAAACCTCTGCACCCTCTCTGTCCAACCAGTGCTTCATGTCCCTGCCCAAGTAGCTGACACACACACACACTACGATATGAGTTATATACAAACACACAGACACTCCTGGGGAAGGCTGGCACAGGTTCTCCAGCTATGCTCCTTCCTGCCAGGCTATAAGGTAGTAATTACCGCCACCAACCACAAATATCAGCTACTAATAAGGCCCTTATTAAAGGGTGTCCAATTATTACTGTGCAATATTATTATCCAAATGGTAAGTGTGATGAACAGCAAGGCTTATCTGAAGTGGCTTGGACAGTATCACTATATACATGCAGTGTACTCTAGAGCTTAAATTATCTCAACATAAAAAAGCCACGGTTGAAAGGTTTAAAAATATTTAATAATAAAAAACACAAGACAATACTTCTTACTACAGAGTGCTAGTCAAGAGTTCAGAGATCACAGGAAAATGCTTACAATAATGCAGTAGAGTACTTCTGACATCAATACAGAAAAGAACTACTCTAATCTTCATATTTCCTAGCTATATCTAAGAGCAAACACAGTTCTAAAATAAACTTACATATAGAGCAAGACTGAGCTGGTGATGTTGGATGTACTGAAGACAAATGCAAAATGCTCAGAGTCTCTCTGTCCTTAAATTGATAACACAGTACTACGGACTCATTTCCGATTACATCATTTTTTTCTCTGGTTCCCAGGCTAACAGAAACTCTAGAATTTAGCAGCCCTTTTGATCTTGCACCTGGTCAGGAAGCTACAGCAATTAAAGACATTATATATGTAAAATCAAGCAATTAACTAGTCTCAAAATAAAAGAAAGAATCTGCTGGTCCAGACACCATGGCTCTGAGCCCTGAGATCAAAACAGTCATAAAATGCTTGACTTATCAGCTTTCTTACAGCAAAGTGCACTGTTGTTGCATTTTTGCAGTTCAACAATCCAATACAGTCTTTTCACATTTAAGGGAACAAGCCTGTAGCTTATATTAATATTTACAAATGACAGAATTGTCTACAAAATTCTATCTAGCTAGGCTGGCAGCCTTCACACATCTTCACACAGGGCACAGAGTTTTTGCCCCCATGTATGCCAATTTGATGATGGGGCTATACGAATTAGAATATTTATATCACAATACCTTCTTTAAGGAAAATGTAAAGTATTTTAGATTTATGTATGCCAATTTGATGATGGGGCTATACGAATTAGAATATTTATATCACAATACCTTCTTTAAGGAAAATGTAAAGTATTTTAGATTTATTCACGATCTGATTTTTATTTGTAAAGGAGGTTGGAGTGAAATTGATAAGTTGTTGCGGAACTGCAAAATAATAGATTTAAACTTTTTGATGGCCTCCAGGTAAAGCAGTAACATTACATTTTTGGATTTAAATCTAATTTTGGAGGAAAATAATGTTTTTCTAACATCAGTACATAGAAAATTTGAAGGCGGCAACACGTATTTAGAGGGGACCAGTTGCCATCCAATACATACTACAACTTCACTTCCTTATGGAGAGTATCTAGAATTCAGAAGATTGTGCAATAATGATAGTGACTTCTATAGGGAAATGGATATAATGTATGCTATCGTTTACATCTAGAGGTTATAATAGTCATTCAATACAGGTGGCAATAGAGAAGGTTATAGCTGATTCTTCTGAAAATGATAATTATGAGTGTGTTAGTAAATTATACTATAAGGCAGGTTAGAAAAATAATGATGGAAGACAAATATATTTTTGTCTCAACATATATTCAGTACGATTTTGACTAATTTGGTGAAATATTATTGGAAATATCTATTAAAATCAGCAGATCTAGCAATGTTAACTTCTCCCCATTTAGGTATTTCCTTTAGAAAAGTCGAAATTTAAAGAACATCTTGGTGCATATCTATTTTAAATTTCCCATTTGTGTTACAAATGGTAATAATGTAAATATGAAGGGCACATATTCTTGTGGCCATTGTAACATATGTAATTATGTAGTTAGAACTTTTACACATATAAATGGCCAAGGTTTACTATCGTAATGAAAGCTATACTTGTGAGACTGAGGGCATAGTATATGCCTTACAATGTCCTTCTGGTCTTGTACACATAGGGGAAAGTAAAAGGAAATTTAAAGTAAGGCTCCAAAAACATGTAAGGAATATTATTAAACAAGAGAAGAGAGTCCTATGGTTAAACATTTTATGTTATTTCATAATTCAAACCCTGACGGCTTAAAAGCCACTATATTAGAAAAAGTTTCAGTTGGCTTTTACCCTGAATATTTGAATAAAAGGAAGTTATTATATAAAGAAAGCATTTTCATTTTAAAATACAATACTTTGTCTTGTTTGGGCCTTAATCTAGAATGTAACTGGAGGTTATTAATTTAATATGTAATTGAAAGATTGTTTATAATTAAGTGTATTTAACTGAAGGTGAATTTTTACTAGTTTGTACTCCTTGAAGGCTTTGCCGAAGTGCTGGAGAGTGAATTAAGTCTGGTTCTTTGGTTCCTGCTTATTGTTGTTAAACTGATAAAGAAGCAAGGAGACTCTAGAGAATGCTTTTAACTGCAAACATATCAGTTATATGATACACTCCTTAGCAGGAAATCAGAACAAACAAACAGATGCTTAACAGCTACTATTTTAGACAGAAAACACTACAGAAATGATTATCACAGCAGAAAAACAGCAGTGAGCCACTAAATGAAAGTTTTAAACAGATTAAGGAGACTCTACAGAATGCTTTTAACTGCAAACAAATCAGTTATATGCTCCTTGGAAGTAAACCAGAACAAACAGATGCTTAACAAATTTAGAAAATTTCCAGTTAATACCAGATTAGTTCACAGTAATAAAATACAGTAAAAAGTATGCAGCAAACAATAAAAAAGTGCTATAAATGGCTAGAATAAGCAACAACTAGCAAATATGAAAATGACTGACCCTGCTGTCATGATCAAGTTAAATGAGTACTAATCTGGCTTTACAAAACAACTGTGCATTTAAGTAAAGCAAGTTGGAATGCTCTACTGTAACTTGTTATATCATAAGCAGCCATCTGAGGTATATTTAGTAAAAGTGGCATTAATTGATTGTATGGATACTGTCTGGGGATAAAAGTGACTTGCTACTGCTCCTAGTTGTTTATGGTTAAACAGCCATTAAGTTGGTGTGGAAGAAGCATTGCCACACAATTTATTTATTTTACATTTGTTAACCGGGACGGTCCGACTGGATACATGTCCTTTTTCAGCGGAGGCCCGGGGAGGAAAGCTCCAACAGAGTTACATAGATAATTAGGTACAGTAAATGAGCTGAAAGAACTTAACAAAAACATAGGCTATTTACATACAAGTACAAGACTGCCATTACTATTTCTGAGATTACTACAAATGTAACATTAATAACATATTAGCAAGGACGGTAGGCAGTATAATGACATAGAGTTAGACAGGATAAATATTTCTTTATCACAGTATACAAAGTACTTATCATCTTAGCTAGTTGTTTATGTTTTAGTTAATGGCACAGAGCTAGTCTGGGTTTGAGCAAGGACATAGCCAGTGTGACTTGAAGTGGAGTTTTAGACTATTTTTGAATGGACTTAGAGAAGTTGCAAGCGTGATGTTATTTGGGAGAGAGTTCCATATTTTACCAGTGGTGTTGGCAAATAGCGCGTCACCACCTAGGTTGAGAGATTTAGTTGTTTGGACAAGGAGTCTATTTGCTGAGCGAAGGCAGCTTAGATTGGAGTAGGGAGTCATTAAGTTTTTTAGTGCTGGGGTATTCTCAGGTTGTTTAAGGATTTTGAAGGCCTCTATGAGTTGGGACTGGTGAAGAAGGTGTGGGATTTCTATCCATCCAAGCTTTTTCAGGTTAGCACAGTGGTGTGTTCTGTAGGGCAGGCCTGTAACGAACCTGGCAATGTGATTATAGCAGGATGAGAGCTTGGCCAGATCAGATTTGTTAAGGTGAGTGAGGACAGGAGAGGCATATAGTAGGGTAGAGAGAAGGTGTGAATGGGCTGTGGCTGCCCTGGCATTCGGGGTAAGGAAGGCTTTAATTCTATATAGGGTCCCAAGTTTCTTGTTGACTGACTTAATGGCTTGGTTGATATGTATATCAAATCTGAGTTTATTGTCAATGTTTACTCCTAATAGCTTTGTATAGGTGTCTGGGGAGATGATGGTCCCATTATTGGATTTTATAGTGAAATTTTCAGTCGGAGATCTATTGGTTGGGTAGAAGAGAAGTAACTTGGTTTTGTTTGGATTTAAGATCAGGAGATGGTTGGCAAGCCAGTTTTGACTTTGGTGAAGCTATGTTGGGTGGTAGTTAGTAGATTTGCAAGAGAGGCATTGGAACATATTATAGTCAAGTCATCTGCATATTGAATGCAGGTGGCTTCAGGGATGACTGTTTGGATGTTGTTTATGAAGACTGAAAAGAGGAGAGGTCCTAATATGGAACCTTGAGGAACTCCTATGGTATTTGGTAGTAGGCAGGAGAGCTTGTTTTGCCACATTACTGCTTGTTGTCTCCCAGTGAGGTAAGCTTGAAACCAGTCAAGGGCTGGAGTATCTAGATACAGGGTTTTTAAAGTATATATAAGTAACTGATGGTTTACCATATTGAAGGCTTTCGATAGGTCCAGGAAGAGAGCGGAGGATATTTTTTTATTATTCCGGTTAAGATTAATGTTTTCAGTAAAAGAGAGAAGGGCAGTGGTTGTACTATGATGGGGTCTGAATCCATGTTGAGAGTCTGTGAGTAGTTTATTTTGGGTTAGATAGAGCATTAGTTGGTTGTGCATGCACTTTTCCATAATTTTGGCAAGTGGTGATAGTATGGCTATAGGTCTATAGTTGGATAGTTCTGTGGATGAACCTCCTTTGTGGAGTGGAATAACATAGGATATTTTCCAAATTGAGGGGCTTGAGGCCTCTGTTATGGTTCTGTTAATTAGGATTGAGATAGGGTAGGCTACGACATCTGCAGCAATTTGCAGGTATTCAGCCGGCAAAAGATCGGCTGAAAGGGTGGTTGGCTTCAGTTTTTTCAAAAGGGATCTGATAAAGGATGTGGACACTGGCTGGAAGTTAAAAGAGAGTGGTGAGTCGGGTATAGTGTTTATAGAAGTGTGGGGAGGAGAAAGTTGGTTAGCTAATGACTGGATGGTTTCTGTGAAGAAAGTATTGAATGAATTGGCTATATCTTCTTGGCTCTTGTCAGATAATGTTCCTGGGGTCGGAGTAGTGGATTTGCCTGGTTGGAGAAGTTTATTTATGCCTGCCCAGTACTTTTGAGGGTTATTCAGATGTTTATGTTGCAGATTGTAGAAGTAATTTTTCTTATCTAGTATGATGGCTTTTTTAGTCTCATTTCTAAGTTGTTGGAATTTGATATGATCTAGGGGTAGTTTGGTAGTGCGCCATTTATCCCACGCTTTGTCTCTAGTTGTTATTTTGGTTTTGGTGTCTGTTGTTAGCCAGGGTGCTAGTTGAGTTTTAATTCTTATTGAGCGTTTAGGGGCATGCGAGTCAAGTATAGTAAGGAATGAATTGTTAAATGATGACACTGCCTCATCAAGGGGAAGGAACTTTAGTTTTGTCCAGTTACATGATTTGAGTTCAAGTTGAAATTTAGTTGGGTCAAAGTTTTTCTTGGATCTGATACACCTATAAATAGGTAAGCTTGTACAATTAATTTTGTCTTTTATGATGTATGTGAGCAGGTGATCACTAAGATCATTAGGGAGAGTTCCAGACATATAGTTCTGGGGATGACTGTTGGTGAGTATCCAGTCTAGTATACTCTCTTTTTGGTTATTGTTACCTGTACGTGTGGTTGCTGATATTATCTGAGAGAATCCATGTAGGTTAACAGGGATGGGGTTGGACTGTGCTGTGCATTGGTTCCAGTCAATATTAACATCGCCCAGGACAATGGTTTCTTGAGGGTAGTTGTTGGCCAATGTAGAATGACCTCTAGTGTTTCTACATTGTTCCCAGGGGGAATATAGGTGACAATTAGGTTAATGCCCTTATGATTATTTAGTAGAAATTTTAGAGCTAGTATTTCAGCGTTAGAGACCTGGGGTGGTTGTATAGGGTTAGTTATGATGTTTAGTGTGCTATTATATAAGACAGCTATTCCACCTCCTCTTTTCTTTACTCTATCTGCCCTAAGTATATTGTAACCAGGAGGCAGGATCTCATTGTCTTTGGTTGATGGCCGGAGCCATGTTTCAGATAGACACATTATGTTGGGGAGGTATGTGGCTAGTACAGCATGCAGGCTATGTATCTTATTGTTTAGGCTTCTAATGTTTAAGTGGCATATTAGGAGGGAGTTGACCAGTCGGTGGGAGAGTGGTGGGCTGGTAGGATTTTGAGTTAAGGTTGGGCCTGGATAAGGATGGATGTCCCCATCTTTGGTTATGTTTTTTCTTAGATACGCTAGTAGTCTAATAACTTTGAATAGTAGTTTTAGTTCATATTTGGATTTTGGTGTTGATTGGAGTGGTTTTTTTAGAAGCAAGTGGTTGGAATATAGAAGTTATGTTCTTACCATAACGTTCCATGTTAGTTGTCTTCTTCTCGCCTTCTTCTTGCTGGATGGGGTTCGGAGCCGACCTCGGCTCCGACTCGGCCACTCTAAAAGCTCGAGAGTTGGTTCCACCGGCTCGAGGCTCCCCTTATATCCCACAATGCTAGGCGAGAGTTACCTCAGATCTCGTTTGTAAGCTAACCCCAGCTTATAATAGTAATAGAACAACTCTAAAAGAGTCCACCTCTAACAACAGGGAGAAAGAAAGGTGACCTACATCCTGATTCAGGAAATATGCAAACAGCATATGCCTAAGAAAAGAGGTGGTAGAAAGAGAGGTCACAATCACAACTCCTCTAGGTCTGTCCAGGCCAGGGGGATGGAGGGTGGGACGCAAGAAGAAGGCGAGAAGAAGACAACTAACATGGAACGTTATGGTAAGAACATAACTTCTATATGTTAAGTTGTCTATCTCGCCTTCATTCTTGCTGGATGGGACCGCGTCCCTAGCACCTTGTCCCGGGTGGCCTAACGGAACAGACTCCTGAGAACAGTGGAACCAAAGTTAGCTCTATGCCTAGAAGCTAAATCCAACTTATAATGAGAAATGAAAGTGTGAGGAGTAGCCCAAGTAGCCGCTGCACAAATGGTGTCAATAGGCAGTCTGTCTTGGAAGGCTAAAGAAGTAGCCAAAGCTCTGGTAGAATGGGCCTTAGGTTTATTAGGCAGCTTTTGGTGTCTAATCTCATAAACAAGGGTAATCAGAGATGTAAGCCATCTAGATAATGATACCTTTGAAACTGAAAGTCCTTTTCTGCTTTCTGCATAGGAGATAAACAGTTGGTCAGATTTTCTGAATTGTTTTGTTCTATCCAAATAGTATCTCAACTGACGATGAACATCTAGCCAGTGTAATTTCTGTTCAGACCTATTGGAATATTCTGGAAAAAGACAGGGAGGTCAATGCTTTGATTTAGATTTGACGTCGAGACTACCTTAGGCAAGAAGGACGGGTTGGTTCGTAAGGATACCCTGTCCTTATGGAACAATAGATAAGGAGGTCGACAGCTGAGTGCATGAAGTTCTGAGACTCTTCTAGCTGAAGTAATAGCTACCAGAAAGAGAGTCTTCCATGATAGCAATTTTAAAGAACAGGAGGCTGCAGGTTCGAAAGGGGGTAGAATCAAAGAAGTAAGAACTAAATTTAGGTCCCAAGGAGAAGGAGGATTTCTTATAGGAGGTCTGAGAAGAAAAACTCCTTTCAAAAAGGCTTTGCAAAGCTTGTGGGACATTAAGGCAGATTCAGAAATACCTACATGAAAGTTAGAGATAGCTGCCAATTGAACTTTAAGAGTAGAAGGGATGAACCTGCATGGAAGAGTTCAGCTAGAAATTCAAGGACTATTTGGATGGAAGCAGTGAAAGGATCTATGTCCCTTCCTTGAGCCCAATATGTGAAACGTTTCCACTTACTCAAATAAATCTTCCTAGTGGAAGATTTATGGGAAGCTATCAAAATATCTCGAACAGAGCGAGATAATTGAGGAAGCCTGGCTAATGTTGGAACTGGAGGAACCAAGCAGTGAGGTTCAGAGAGGGGAGGGAGCGATGTAACTGACCCGATTGATGGATCAAAAGGTCTGGAACTAGGTCCAGATGCCAAGGTCGCTCCAGTAGAAACTGATGTAGAAAGGGGAACCACACCTGTCGAGGCCAGTAAGGAGCAATGAGGATCAACGTGGCCTTCTGAGCGATAGCTTTCTGTATCACCTGAGAGATTAGTGGGAAGGGAGGAAATGCATACAGAAGTCCCCGGGGCCAAACTTGGACTAGAGCGTCTCTGCTGGGTTGGCCTGGTAAAGGGAATAGAGTGAAATAATGTTTGCACTTGCTGTTTTGGGGAGTAGCAAAAAGATCGCAGCAAGGCTGACCCCACTTGAGAAAAATCTCTCTCACAACAGAGTCTTTCAGAGACCACTCGTGAGGCATGAGGATAGCTCTGCTCAATTTGTCCGCTATTTGATTGGACTTCCCGGGGATGTGCGTTGCTATCAGAAAACGCTGAGGAGAAATCGCCCATTGCCACAATCTGAGAGCTTCTCGACACAGGGGGTAGGACCTGGTTCCGCCTTGTTTGTTGATGTACCACACTACAGACATATTGTCTGTCTGGATTGCAATCGTTCCCAAGGGGAGAGAGTCTTGAAGGGCTTGCAACGCTAAAAGCACTGCTCTCATCTCCAGAACATTTATGTGCAAGTGGCATTCGTCTGGTTGCCATGTGCCCTGGACCATCCTGCCCTGATAATGCCCCCCCCACCCGATCAGGGAGGCGTCCGTTGTCAAAGTAGCAACCGGAGGGGGGGGAACAAATGGTCTTCCCAACCAGAGCTGAGGGGAAGACATCCACCACATGAGATGATTTCTGCACGTCTGCGTGATCATAATGGTGTGGGACATTGGAAGTTGCTGGTATGACCATTGTGTAAAGAGCATCCATTGAAGGATTCTCATGTGGAATCTGGCTAATGGAAGCAGAGGAATGGCAGCCGCCATAATTCCCAACACTTTCAGAACTAACCTGGCTTTGATTCTGTTGTTGTTGAAAAGGAGTGAGACCAGTCTGTGTATGTCTGTTATTCTCTGATCTGTTAGCCTCGCAGACATGTTTACTGTGTCTAGGTTTGCGCCTATGAAGGTAATAGTACGACAAGGCGACAAAACAGACTTTTCGCAATTTACTGAAATGCCTAACTTTTGACAAATGCGAAAGGTGTAATCCCTGGCCATCAGAAGGAGATGCTTGGTGGGGGCTGTGAGGAGCCAGTCGTCCAAATATGGAAACACCTGGAATCCTTGTCGTCTCAGGTGAGAAGCTACCACTGCCATGCATTTGGTAAACACCCGGGGGGCAGTGGTGAGACCAAAGGGCAGGGCCCTGAATTGAAAATGACTGGTTCCCAGCCTGAAGCGGAGGAATCTTCTGGAGCGTCTGTTCATTTTTATGTGATAGTATGCATCCTGAAGGTCTATAGAGCACATCCAGTTTCCTTTTCCCAATAGGGGAAGGATGGACTGCAGCGTGACCATCCGAAATCTTGTTTTCTTGACTGATCTGTTCAAGATACTGAGATCCAAAATTGGTCTCCAGTCCCCTGTTTTCTTTGGAACTAAAAAGAACCTTGAGTAGATTCCGGATCCTTGCTGGTCTGCTGGAACTGGCTGAATTGCTCTTTTGCAAGCAGTTTTGAAATTTCCAAAACCGCTAGATCCCTTTGCTGGTGGAACATCTGGAAGGGATTTTTTGATTGTTTCGGAATGTGAAGAAAGGGATAGAATAGCCTTCGGAAATGATAGACTGTACCCATTTGTCTTGAGTCAGGGATAGCCAGGCTTTTGGGTACAGTGACAACCTTCCCCGACTGCCTCCGAAGGTGGGCAGCCGGGCAACACCTCAGGGATGCTGAAAGGGCTTATCAGAGAAGGCTTCTCGATTGCCCTGGTTCTGCGGAGCCCCTGCCTCGAGGGCGTCTACCATTGTTATTCCCGCCTCTGCCTCTGGCGGGTAGCGACTTTGTCGTCAGGCGAAGTCCCTTGATTTTGTTTACGGAACCACATTTTCCCACTTTTCTGGCCTTTGGGGTAAGGCCTAGAAGGAGTAGAAAACGGACTCCGACGGCAGAAAGAGTCTTGCCATCAGTCTCGCACCTAGTCAAGGTTTCTTTCACTTGAGGACCAAAGAGAGATGATCCATCAAACGGGAGTTAGTGAAAGACGTCTTGAAGGGGTCCGCAAATTGCATAGCCGCATCCAGGCATGCCTACGTAAGGCCACACCTGTCCCTGCGGCCCTACTCGCTCCATCAGCCGCATAAGAAAGGAGGCGCATGGAGGAGTTGGCTATGGAGTTAAGGGTAGCCAGCTGAGTGTTCATTTTATCTTGAAAACCCACAGCTGTAGGATCCTTCAACATGTCACTCGCTTCTTTAATCAAGTCTCTTTGAAGACGAGTGAAATGGCACAGGTAGTTCAGCGAACGCATAGTAAATGTCGCTGACGAAAACATCCGCTTCCCGTACCTGTCCATGGACCTAGATTCCTTGTTAGGTGGATGGAAAGGTACTGAAGGATCAGCTAGTTCCTTCTTAGTGGCAGCAGCTACCACCATAGCATCCACAGAAACTCCTTTTGTCAAGAACTGCTTGTCTGCTGGTGCCGTTATGAATTTGGAGGGTCTCCTGGGAGTGGGATCTACTGAATCAGGAGCCGTCCATGCCTTTTTAGCAACCACCTGCATGAGGGGGTCAAAGGGGGGGGACACCCAGGAGGTGGAAGGGCGAGAGCCAAATGCCTCAAGATATACGGATTCAGCATCCGAAGGGTTAAGGGCTGGCCAATTTCCCCTCTGCTTCAGGATCTCTAGAATGTCTGCAAAAGAGACATCTTCAGAAGGGGAACAGGGGGAACCCTCGGAATCATCTAAATCTGTATCAGATGTGATTGACTCAGGTGTGTCAATGTGTTTCCTCTTACACTTCCTCTTCCGAGGGGGCTCTTCTGCCAAATCAGGAGAGGCCTCGGAAGAGGATGAGATCCCCACAGGGGGTTCCTGAGGAGCTGGCTCTCTGCGGTCCGGGATGAGGGAGTGAGTCGACTTGACCTGAGGCACCGTAGAGGGAGGGGCGGCGCCGACTGTGGAGTAGAGCCAGGCTCTAACACACTCCGCATGACCTCGAAAGCACCCCTGTCAGGCAAAGCCAGAGGTCCCCGCTCCGAGCTGAGAACCCCCTCGGCACCGACAGTGATGGCTCCGAGGCCGATGTCGGAGCCGAACTCACCAGCGCCGAAGCTCCGAGAGGAAGAGCGGGGTCGGACAAGGGTCCGATGCCACTCACCCCCTCGGAGCCGACGATGGAAGTCCGGCGCCGAGATTCTTCTAAGGAAGAAATCGGAGCCGACGATGGAGCCGAAGACAATTGTATCGGCTCCGACGCTACCACAGTCTCGGTTCCGACACGACCCAGCTCCGAGGTCAACGGAGTCGGAGGAGGAATATATTGATGGACAAGGGCAGGCATCGACTGATGAGTCGGGCTCTGAAGCATCTGGGCTAGTGCCTCGGACTTAAGAAGTCGACTCACTACCCTCTGAAGGTCATGATCCGATAGCCTCGATGACCTAGAGGAATGAGATTTATGGCTCCGTTCAGACAGCAGGGGAGATCCTGGAGCCAAATGAACGGAGCCAAGGGACGGTGACCTGGACCTCTTCCTCGATGTCGGTTCCGAAGATCTGGACGGAGCCGACACGGGAACCTCTATAACCTCGGCTCCAGCCGGAGCCGAGGGAACCACAGAAACTGTGGACTGAGACTCATCGGCTCCAGCCGGAGCCGATGTAGGCAGAGGTTTAGAAACCTTAGGTCTCGGCTCAGTTGCTGGAGCCGAGGACCTAGAAGCCTTAGAGGGCTTCCCAGAGACAGAAAGGGAATCCTCCGGCTTAAGAAGACCCCTCAGGATCAACTTATTTTTTCTTTCCTGCAGGACCCTGGGGCTGAAGCCGTGGCATACAGCACAGGAGTCCTGCAGGTGCAAAGGCCCCAGGCAATAGACACAAGAAGTGTGACCGTCTGTCAGAGACATTTTCTGACAGCACGCATCACACTTCTTGAAGCCTGAGACCTTTGTGTCTTTAGACATCCTAAACAAAAGTGTAATCACACACACTCAACAAACACACTGATTACACTAAACTACTTTTAAAACTCAAAAATAAACAATTAACTAAAGTTTACCAAGAATAAGACACACACACAACTAGGGAATGGAGAAAGGCCAGAAGGCCCGAGACAGAACTTTAAAAGTTCTTTGGAAAAAAATTGGGATTTTCGGAAAAGGGAGTAGAAAAAACCCACTACACTAAGGGAAATATATTTAAACTCAAAAATATAGGGTTTTAAGTGATCTAATTTTACCAAAATTACACTTACCAACAAGCCGGTAGAAAAACCAACACCTCGATGCTGTAGCGGCAAACGAGATCTGAGGTAACTCTCGCCTAGCATTGTGGGATATAAGGGGAGCCTCGAGCCGGTGGAACCAACTCTCGAGCTTTTAGAGTGGCCGAGTCGGAGCCGAGGTCGGCTCCGAACCCCATCCAGCAAGAATGAAGGCGAGATAGACAACTTAACATTTATAATTTTTGGGGTAGTGTAGTAGTGGGCAAGTTACGGAGTCAGTGGAGGTAGGGGGTCTTGGTTTGGCATTTTGGATAAGAGAAACCTACGAATGTGAGATTTTCATAGCTAGTAAGAAAGTATGGCAGAATTAAGAGTGGTAAGATAAGAGGAAGGAGTTTATAATTATTTATAGACATGTTATATGTCATCAATGGGTGGGGTCAATGTGCTTCAGAGGAATAGTAGTGGTTAAACAGTAAAGTGGTGGGGGGAATTGGAGAGGAAGTTGTGTAGGTTGGAGAGGAAGTAGGGGTGTGGCCTAGTGGCTATAAATGTAGACAGTGGGGGCGGGTGGGATAAGGGGGCAGGGAGGGGAGCGAAGCGAGCCCGAGCGTAGCGAGGGCGAAGCGGAGCGGGGCTAACCCAGTCCCAGTTTTTGGTCCTATGAGTGGGGTAAATAGTCTGATAGTGTAAGTAAGCAGATTGGAGTACAGGCTTGAAATTCAACAAACATATACAGTTGTAAAATGTCTAATACAATTCAACATAAATAGGCATTTACAGTTGTAAAACACTTACTGGAGAGACACTGAGCCTTCATGGGGCCTGTAGCAGAGTGGATTGTAGTTTTACAAATGGTGCCTGCCACAGGTAATATTTATTAACTCTGGGATTGTCTTAAGGTAATAAACAGGGAAGGGGAGGGGAGAACAAGGGTGTGAGCAGGCAGTTCTTTGTACTGCTGTTAATGAGCCAAAGCAAGACAAGTATGTGTTAAGAACAATCACAATTGACCAAGGACTGCTCTGAAACTGTAAGTCTTGTCTTAATTTCTCAGGTGGAAAACCAGGATAACCTTGTATCAGTAGGCTACTGTGGTATAGTTTAAATAAACAAACACACAGTATTGATCAGTTATTGATACTATTTGCTAACAGAAGGGAATAAGAGAAAGTGGAAGATGTGTGTGTGTGTGGTGGTGGTGGGGGGCTGCTTACAGCCAAAGCACAGTGCTCTCCAGGGGAAAATGAAGATTGGCTCAAACAGTTAAACACATACTCAAAGTTAACTGTAGCTGTTTGCAGACAGTTCAGACCCGGACTGCACTTTTCTTATAGGAATGTTAAAGGTGGTACCGGAGTTGAATACTTAAGAGTGGTGTTAGGTTCAAAGTTAACTGTAGCTGTTTGCAGACAGTTCAGACCTGGACTGCACTTTTCTTATAGGAATGTTAAAGGTGGTACTGGAGTTGAATACTTAAGAGTGGTGTTAGGTTCAAAGTTAACTGTAGCTGTTTGCAGACAGTTCAGACCCGGACTGCACTTTTCTTATAGGAATGTTAAAGGTGGTACCGGAGTTGAATACTTAAGAGTGGTGTTAGGTTGGAGAGACACTGAGCCTTCATGGGGCCTGTAGCAGAGTGGATTGTAGTTTTACAATATAATACATTTGTGGAAATCAGTATAAAAACAATCTTTGCTATGAGTGTGTGCTATACTATATTTAACAGTAACAAGTCAACCATCCTGTTTCACTTTCCTTTCCAGTCATCCCAGTAAAACACCTGTGCTGTACACAATACGTAGCCATCTTTGATGGCTTGGACTAAATGTATGTGAAAGCACCTGATCAATGGCACATTGATATATCAAAATGTGCTGCCATCTCACAGCACTTGGTTTTCTGGATGAGTTCTTGGTTGTGACTCCTCCTGTGTGGAACTGCATAACCTCCCTGTCTCGGAGTCTGTTTTATCCACATGCTTTGGTTTCCTCCAACATCTCTAATACATGCTGTAGATGAATCTTCATTCCTCTAATTTGCCTGTAGTTAACCATGAAGTAAGTGTGTGTGTGTGTGTGTGTGTGTGTGTGTGTGTGTGTGTGTATTTTGTGATAGACTTGGCTTAAAAGACATCCACCATGGAAAATCCTGCATATTTCTGGCATTAAGCTTACAATATTTCCTCGCTTTATTTTTATGGAAGTTTGACAATCTGCATCCTGTAAGATAATGGGATCAAAACCCCATTTTTTAATTTTTTTCTTTCCTCATGACTACGTAATGTAAAGTATAGAAAGGCAACATTATGGTCAGGCACATTTCTTTGTGCTGGTCCCAAGCCCGGATAAATGGGGAGGGTGGCGTCAGGAAGGGCATCCGGTGTAAAATTTTGCCAAATCATACATGCAAACAACAGTACAGAAATACATACCGGATCGGTCGAGGCCCGAGTTAACAACGACCGCCACCAGTACTGTTGGCCAACAGGGTGCTGGCGGAAATTGGGCTACTGTTGGCTGAAGGAGGAGAAGAGGGGGGAGGCATGCCCAAAGGCAGGTAAAGGCTAGGACTGTGATAGTGAGGGTCGGAACTTTGAATGTTGGCAGTATGACTGGTATAGGGAGAGAGCTAGCTGATATGATGGACTGAAGGAAGGTTGGTATATTGTGTGTGCAAGAGATCAGATGGAAGGGGAGCAAAGCTAGGTGTATCGGAGGCAGTTTCAAATTGTTTTATCATGGTGTGCGTGGGAGGAGAAATGGCGTAGGCATTATCCTGAAGGAACAATATGCTAAGAGTGTTTTGGAGGTGAAAAAGAGTGTTGGATAGAGTGATGTTTATGAAGCTGGAAATTGATTGTGTAATGATGAATGTTGTTAGTGCATATGCTCCACAAGTTGGGTGTGCGATGGATAAGAAAGAAAAATTTTGGAGTGAGTTGGATGAAGTGGTGATGACTGTACCCAAGAGTGAGAGACTGGTGATTGTAGCAGATTTCAATGGGCATGTTGGTGAAGGGAACAGAGAGGATGAAGAAGTGATGGGTAGGTATGGTGTTAAGCAAAGGAATGCAGAAGGTCAGATGGTAGTGGATTTTGCGAAAAGGATGGACATGGCTGTGATGAATACGTATTTTAACAAGAGGGTGGCGCATAGGGTGACATACAAGAGTAGAGGAAGATGCACACAGGTGGATTATATCTTATGTAGAAGGGCCAGTCTGAAGGAGATTGGAGACTGTAAAGTGGTGGCAGGGGAAAGTGTAGTTAGGCAGCATAGGATGGTGGTTTGTAGGATGACATTGTTGATCAAGAAGAGGCGGATGAGTGTGAGGACAGCACCAAGGATCAAATGGTGGAAATTGAAAAAGGGTAATTGTGAGGTGATGTTCAGGGAAGAGTTAAGACAGGCACTGGGTGGCAGTGAAGAGTTAATGAATATCTGGGTATCTACAGCAGAGCTAGTAAGAGAGATGGCTAGAAAGGTGTTTGGTGTGACATCTGGAAAGAGGAAGGAGGACAAGGAGACCTGGTGGTGGAATGAAGAAGTACAGGAGAGTATACAGAGAAAGAGGTTGGCAAAGAAGAAGTGGGATTGTCAAAGAGATGAAGAAAATAGACAAGAGTATAAGTAGATGAGGTGCATGGCACAGAGAGAGGTGGTGAAGGCTAAGGATAAGGTGTATGAAGAGTTGTAAAAAAGGTTGGACACTAAGGAGGGAGTAAAGGACCTGTACCGACTGGCTAGACAGAGGGACAGAGCTAGTAAAGATGTGCAGCAGGTAAGTGTGATTAAGGATAATGAGGGAAATGTACTCACAAGCGAGGACAGTGTGTTGAGCAGATGGAAAGAGTAATTTGAGGGGTTGATGAATGAAGAGAATGAGAGGGACAGAAGGTTGCATTATGTGCGGACAGTGAATCATGAAGTGCAGTGGATTAGCAAGGAGGAAGTAAGGATAGCTATGAAGAGGATGAAGAACGGAAAGGCTGTTGGTCCGGATGACATATCTGTGGAATCATGGAGGTGTTTAGGTGAAATGGCAGTGGAGTTTTTAACTAGATTGTTTAAAGAAATCTTGGAAAGTGAGAGGATGCCTGAGGAATGGAGAAAGTGTGTTTTGGTACTGATTTTTAAGAATAAGGGTGATGTGCAGAGCTGTAGTAACTACAGAGGGATTAAACTGATCAGTCACAGCATGAAGTTATGGGAAAGAGTAGTGGAAGCTAGGTTAAGAAGGGAGGTGATGATTAGTGATCAGCAGTATGGTTTCATGCCAGGAAAGAGCACTACAGATGTGATGTTTGCTCTGAGAGTGTTGATGGAGAAGTACAGAGAAGGTCAGAAGGAGTTGCATTGTGTCTTTGTGGATTTAGAGAAAGCATACGACAGGGTGCCTTACAGAGGACTTGTGGTATTGTATCAGGAAGTCGGGAGTTTCAGAGAGGGATGTAAGAGTGGTACAGGATATGTACGAGGGTAGTGTGACAGCGGTGAGGTCTGCGGTGGGAGTGACAGATGCGTTTCAGGTGGAGGTGGGATTACATCAAGGATCAGCTCTGAGCCCTTTCTTATTTGCAATGGTGATGGACAGGTTGACAGACGAGATCAGACAGGAGTCCCCTTGGACTATGATGTTTGCAGATGACATTGTGATCTGTAGTGAGAGTAGAGAACAGGTAGAGGAGACTCTGGAGAGGTGGAGATATGCTCTAGAGAGAAAAGGAATGAAGGTCAGCAGGACTAAGACAGAATATATGTGTGTGAATGAGAGGGAGGATACAGGAATGGTGAGGATGCAGGGAGTAAAGGTGGATGAGTTTAAGTACTTGGGATCAACAGTTCAGAGTAATGGTGAGTGTGGAAGAGAGGTGAAGAAGAGAGTACAGGCAGGATGGAGTGGGTGGAAAAGAGTGTCAGGAGTGATTTGTGACAGACGAGTAAAAGTGAAAGGGAAGGTCTACAAGAGGGTAGCGAGACCAGCTATGTTATATGGGTTGGAGACAGTGGCATTGACAAAAAGCCAAGAGTCAGAGCTTTACGTGGCAGAGCTGTAGATGTTAAGATTTGCACTGGGTGTGACGAGGATGGACAGGATTAGGAATAAGTATATTAGTGAGTCATCCCAGGTTGGAAGGTTTGGAGACAAAGCCAGAGAGGCAAGATTACATTGGTTTGGACATGTGCTGAGGAGGGATGCAGAGTATATTGGGAAAAAGATGCTAAGGATGAAGCTGCCAGGTAACAGGAAAAGAGGAAGGCCGATGATAAGGTTTATGGATGTGGTGAGAGAGGACATGCAGGTGGTTGGTGTGACAGAGCAAGATGCAGAGGACAGGAATAAATGGAAACAGTTGATCTGCTGTGGCGACCCCTAACAGGAGCAGCCGAAAGAAGAAGATGGTCAGGCACACAGTAGGACTATACTGTAATTCCACCTGTTCTTGGTAGTAATCCTGATGACAAAAGCCAGTAATCTACTTTACAATACAGCAAAGATATCTATAGGTTTAGAAACTATAATCTTGGTCACTGGGGTGCATTAATATCCAGAGGTCTTACACTGTCTTCAGGATACATTTTTTAAGCTCAAACATGTTTTTCAGCATTTGGATCAGATCTAAAACAGAAACCAATACAACTGTAAAGCACCCCCAAAAGTATCAAGATTACAACTTATTACGGCTTCAGAGAAAAAAAAATGCAGGTAAAACAAACGTTATGTACTTCCATAATGAAAGATCAGGAAGATTTTTTTAAACAAAAAAATCTTTATTAAAGTATCACTTATGACGTAAGCAACCATAAATTTACATAAATGAAAACAAACCATATTGACACATTTTTAGTTGTAAACATTAGACATCACTTATAAGCTATCCAGTCATTCCCAATCAAACATTACATAGCTCATTCAACTCCTGCCTTCTTTTAAACCTCGTTCATCTTCCAAAATGTTATTCTGCATGTAATGTTCCCACAATTCCCATTTTTTCCAAGTAATTTGCTTCTTCCCTTTTCTAAAGATCCTATTTCCAGTTGTTTTATCTCTGTTACTATATTCACTACTTCGAGTACAGTTGGTTTAGACTTTGATTTCTATTTTCTAGCAATTGCTTTTTTGGGCAGCCATCACAATTAGGCTCAGCAATGTCTAGAGAATTCCAATTCTGTATCATAGCTCAAAAAATAATTTCTTTAATTAAACCAATTTGCTCATACAGTATTTCTGATAAGAGTATTCTGCTGGGAATTTTTAAAGTCTGCCAACTCATTACAGTTCCAAAACATATGTTCCCAATTGCCTCTGTTACACTGTTTTTTTCTTTTTCTTTCAAAATCATTCCTTTCCCTTTGAACAATTACTTGTGACACAGAGACCTTGACCAATTCTCTGGTCAAGACAAAGATTTTTTAGAAGAGGGTGACCATTTTTGTAAGAAAATGGTCACTAGGGGTTAGCCCAGAGAGTTGGTCAAGGCCTCTATTTCACAAGTAATTGTTCAAAGGGAAAGGAATTATTTTGAAAGAACAAGAAACAATAGTGTTAGTGCCAACAGAATTATGATGCCTGTCAGCAATAGTTTAGATTCTGGAGCTATTAAAGATATTATTACACAAAATTGGGGACTTTTTGGAAGTAGCCCTGAAATTACCAGAATTATTGGGGAACAAACCATTATTTACACAAAAGAAGGCAGAGAGTTATAAAAAAATTTCACGCTAAATTAAACAAGCCAATGAAAAGTATTGAAAAAAGGAGAATGGTCAAATGTTATAATTGTAATATTTTTATTTTTTATTTATTTTACATTTGTTGTTTGGGATAGTCCGACTGGATAAATGTCCATTTTCAGCGGAGGCTTGTGGAGAAAAGCTCCAAGGTACAAATAATAATATAACATAATTCTTGATAAACAAAGTTTACAGGTTCTGTTCAGCTATACACATAATACAATCACACAAGGATTAAGATTACACAAGGTTAAAAGACCTAAAAAAATGCCACACAGTTAAATTACAAATTAATTAGAACACAAACATAATAAGAAGGCTAATCAGGCTTGGAACGAGGACATAGCCAGTGTGATTTAAAATATTGTTTGAGACTTTTCTTGAATTGACTTAGGATGGGTTCTAGAGTAATGTCAGCAGGCAGTGAGTTCCAGGTTTTACCAACATAGTTGGCAGAGAGTCACCGGTTGAATTGCTGATTATGACAGTTTGAACTAGCAATCTGTCAGAGGAGTGAAGTGGTCTGACGTTGCTATAGGGGTTGATATATTTAAGTGCAGGTGTGCTTTCTGGCCAGTTAATCACTTTGTGTGCCACTAAAAGCTAGTTATACTGAAATAGGTGTGGCAATTCTAACCATCCTAGACAGTTTAGGTTTTTACAGTGGTGTGTCCAGTATGGCATGCCAGTGGCAAATGTGGCAATGTGATTATAACAGCTAGAGAGTTTACTAAGTTCAGTTTTGCTTAAGCTGGTGAATAATGGGGAAGCATAAAGAAGAGTTGAGAGAAGATGAGAATGTGCAATGGCAATTTTAGCAGGTGGAGTTAGGAAAGGTTTGTTATTATAGAGTGAGCCAAGTTTTTTATTGATGGTTTTGATAGTTAGATTGACATGCATATTGAATTTGAGGTTATTGTCTACAACAACACCTAGAAGCTTTGTGTAGGTGTTTGGGGAGATTATGGTACCACTGTTCGATTTTATGGAGAAGGATGATACAGAGGACCTGCGAGTAGGGAAAAACAGTAGCAGTTTGTTTTGTTGGGATTTAAGATCAGGTGATGATCAGTTAGACAATTTTCAAGTGTATTAAAAGTGTTCTAGGATAATGTCTATAGATCAGACTGGGAGGTAGCAGAGCAAATCAAGGTGGAGTCATCCGCATATTGAATGCATTTTGCATCTTGGATGACAGTGTAGAGATCACTAATAAATATGGAAAACAAAAGAGGTCTTAGGATAGAACCCTGGGGAGCTCCCAAGGTGTTGGGTAAAAGGTTAGATAATTTGTTTTGCCATAGGATGGCCTGTTGTCTACTGCTCAGTAGGACTGGAACCACTGCAGAGCTCGAGTATCTAAGCACACAGTCTTTAGCATGAGAATTAATAGTTGGTGATCAACCATATCGAAAGCTTTGGAGAGATCCAAAAAGAGGGCACAGAATAATTTGTTATTATTACGGTTATTGTTTAGGACATTAGAGAAGGCAAGAGGTGCTGTGGTGGTACTATGAAGTGGCCTGAATCCATGCTGAGAGCTGGTCAGTAGATTATTCTGAATCACATAATGCAGCAGTTGACTACAGAAGCATTTTTCCATAATTTTATCCAGTGTTGAAAGTATAGCTATAGGTTGGAAATTAAGACAGCTCAGTGGAGCTGCCTCCTTTATGGAGTGGTACGACATGGGATATTTTCCAGATGGAGGGCATGGAAGCTTCTGCTATGGTTCGATTGATTAGAATGGAGATGGGGTATGCTATGGCATCTGCACCTTTTTGCAGATACTCAGCAGGGAGAAGATCAGCTACTAGGGTAGTTGGTTTTAGTTTTTTGATTAGACCTCGAATGAATGATGTAGCAACTGGTTGAAAGCTAAAGGAGAGTTTGGTACTGGGAATGGTGATCTTTGAGCTGGGACGGCTTGGAGGTAGCTGACTAGCGAGGGAGTGAATAGTCTCAGTGAAGAAACTATTTAAGGTGTTTGCAACATCCTCCAGTAGTTTATCAATAGAGGCTGCTGGGGTTGGAATGGTGGTTATTCCCGGCTGCAACAGTTTATTTATATCTGCCCAAAACTTTTGAGGGTTACTTTGATTTTTCTGCTGTAGTTGACAATAGTCTTTTTTTTTTTATCTAGTAAGATGGATTTTTTAGTTTCATTCCTTAGATGTCAATATCTGCTTTGATCTAGGGGGCCTTTGTGGTACTCCATATGGCCCACGCTTTGTTTCTGAGTGTGATTTTAGCTTTGGTATCTTTAGAAAGCCATGGTGCAACTTTTGTTATAGCTCAAATGGAGTGACCAGCAGCACGAGAATCAAGGATAGCTAGGAATTTGTTATTAAAGTGAGCAACAGCTTCATCCAGGGCAAGTATTTTAAGACTGACCAATTGCATGTGAGTTCTTGAAATTTGGTAGGGTTAAAGTTCTTATTGTTTCTCACTGTTTTTATGGTGGGCTGATGGGGGTTAGCGACTTTGTGTTTGATTACATAGGTAAGAAAGTGGTCAATTAGGTCATCAGGGAGGGTCCCTGATATGTACTGTTGGGGAAGACTGTTGATGAGTCTTTATGATAAGGTTTCCCTATCCTGGTGGGGGAAGATATAATCTGTGTAAACCCATATAGATTTACATGAGTGGTTGGAGATTCTGAGGAGCAGGTGTTCCAGTCTGTGTTAAAATCCCCAAGTACCATGGTTTCTTGAGGGCAGGTACTAGATAACCAGTGGAGTATATTTTCTAGGGTAGTTACATTATTCCTTGGGGGAATGTACACTCAAGACAATATTTATACATTTGTTTTTATTAATTTGCAATCTGGTAGAAAGAATTTCTGTATTATTAACTTGGGGTGGTTGTAGGGGGTCCATAGTTACATTTAGATGGATTTATAGAGTACAGCTATCCCCCCCCCTTTCTGGTAGTGAGATCTAGCCTGGGTATGTTATACCCAGGTGGTAGTACTTCATTGTCAGAAGTTGAGGGTTTTAGCCAGGTTTCGGTTAGACATAGTACATCAGGTGAGTGAACAGCTAAGAGAGCATGCAGGTTATGCACCTTATTATTTATACTTCTAATGTTTAGGTGACAGTCTAGGAAGGAGTTGGGGGCATATTTGTTGACAGAGTTTTGGTTGGACTATTAATACAGGATGTAGATTTATCAAGAGTAGATGGTCCAGGGTTTGGGTGGATGTCTCCATCCATTGTAAGGTTGTAGTGTAAGCTTATTATAAGCTTCAAGAATTTATTTATTAGCTTTTGATAGTGTCTGGATTTGGAGCTCATGTATCTGGAAGTAATGGGTTGATAGTATGTACAGGACAAGGAACTGGATATAAGGCAATTTATTGGGTGGTCTGTCACATCGGTTGCTACTGAGCTGGTGATTTGGGATTTTGGGTAGTCAAATCTTAGGTAATACTGACTTTCATAAAAACGTGAGGAGATTCTGTGGATCTTGTGCTGGGTAAAATAAGATTAGTATAAAAGGAACTTTTACATGTAAATCCAAATTTGTGATTTATTTAGCTTTCTGTGTGGCATATAAGTCATTTTATGCAGGAAGGACAACACATGAATTAAACAGAAGGATATATGAACACAAACATGCTGTACAAATAGGTGATGAAAAGAATGCTTTAAGTAAGCACTATAAAAATGGAGTGCGCAAGGTGGATTTCAAATTTATTGTATTGGAAGTTTTACAAAATGTGCAAAATGGATTTAACCCAGAGGATGAGCTTGGGTGGCTTGAACATTGTTGGCAAGTAAAAGTGAATGCTTGTTTTCCACCAGGCTTAAACAATCGTGAAGATTTTATTATGTTTTTAAAAAGGATGGGGTTAAAACATTAATTGCATTTTTAGTCGTGTTTTAAATCATATGATTATCATTGTATTAAAAAGGTTTCATTTTATTGTAACTTCAGTCTGAAGAAGTCTCTGATTGATTGCAGAGAGACAAAAGCGCTTACCTGAGTTTTTTATTAAAGCAGTGTGATTTTATTCGGCTTTTGTCATTATTACTTTCAGTGTTACGTCTGTTTGCTGTTATTTGCTATTCATCTTGAATTATAGCTTCTGTTTGTGCTATGTGTAGGAGCCTTAACTGTGTACCTCTGAAGTACTCCTTTATATCATGCAATCCCAAACCACCTTGTTCTACTGGAATGATCAGCTTATCCCACTTGACTCTTGCTGTCTTCCTCTCCAAGATAAAATCCTTCAACTCTTTATTAATTACTATCCACAACTTGTTCTCTGGTTGATAAAAATATTCCTGACCTGTGTATAGAACTAAAGGGACTAAGAACATTTTGACTACTTGTATCTTGCTATCCATATCCATAAAATACAGCTTCCAATTTCTCAGTTTTTGTACTATCTTTTTAGTCTCTTCTCATATATCCTTAGCTGCCATAACAGAATCCTTTTTAATCCATACTCCTAAGTACTTCATTTTATCATGTCCCCATAAATATGGGTATTCCATAACCAATGTGTATGTGTGGGTACAATACAGCTACTACCTTTGTTTCACCTCCATTGATGTTGTATCGCGAAAAGACCTGAAACTGTCTTAAAATGTTCCACAACACTGAAATATCCTTTCCTGGTTTTATAATATCATCTGCACATAAAGACAGTTTTTCTTGACTAAAGATCAGGATGATGTGTCCATCATCTTTCTCTTCCAAGACTTGAACCACAGGTCCAGGTCAGTTCATCAGTGTAAACTTCTCCAGGCTTTAGCTCTCCCCTCCCCAATAGTGATTGACTGCTTCTCTATATATCTACAGATCTCTGTATATATAATTATAGGGAAAGTAGCACTGGATTATATACCTGCCTAAAAGTCCACCATGCCTCAATTCTTTCCAAGGAAAAGGTGATGGCCTCACATTTTTTACATGTAATGTTATGTTAAGTACACATCTTTCATATTTAAGTTGGTCCAGGCCACTCTCTTTAACCCCCAAGACACTCCAACACAACTTCCCTGATTGGTTAAGAGAGGATTACATGCAAAATGATGGCCTAGAAGGTGTTAAAAGAATTATTGTGGAAATGATTAACAGTGAGATAGGAAACCTGCAGACACAGGGCCAAATCTAGTTTGGTTTTCTCAAATGTAGGCCATGCCTACTGAACCTGATAGACTTCTTTGAGAAGGTCACCAAGACAATGAATGAGAGCAAAACAGTATGTACTGCCTACCTTGACCTAGCTAAGGCATTTGATAGATACCTCACTCAGGCAATGTAACAAACTCATGGAATTAGGCATAAACCCCTGTGAACCTCAGCCGGTTAGCCAGCTGGCTTACAGACAGGACCCAGGAAGTTAGGATTGGACAGAACACCTCCCCAAAGAGGATAGTCACCAGTGAAGTCCCCCAGAGTTCTGTGCAAGGTCCGCTCCTCTTTGGAATCTATTTTTCAGGGCCTCTGGCTTACCAAGTTTGCAGATAAATGCAAGCTAGGAACAATCACAGAAAGCTCCCTAAAATACGTTACAGGAAAATCTAACCCAGACAAATGACTAGTGTCAAAGCCACAGCTTAAAAACCAATGCCAGGAATGCACAATAGAACATTTGGAGAAGTTGTCCACCCAGGGAAACTACCTCATTGAAAAAAACACCCCTAATAGTAGCCACAGTAGTCAAGGAGTTGGGGACTTGTGCAGATAGTAACCTTGCTTTTGACCAACAGGTGTCTAAGGTCATAAGAGTTATAAGTAAATACATGGCATTTAGGTCTAGAGAATTCATTGTGCCATTGTACTCAGTCCTCATCAGATCCATTGAGTATGCAACAACTGAAACTTCCCAGAGGTACCTTGCAAAAAGAATACAAGGCATAGCACAATGTTTTAGGAAGATCACCTCAATGCCTTATCTCTGTGACTGCTGATAAGTAATTTATGCCTGGCATATCCATCGTTGGATCCCATTCTGATGGATCTTTTGCACACCCACAAAAAGAACAGCACCAGACTACCTGATCTAAGGATTTAAACTTTGCTTGTGACTTAAATAGGACATGACGGAGAGCAGGTATGTACCTCAGGAAATCCCCATTCTATGGAATAGGCTTCCCATCCATATGAAGCAGAGCCCTTCCATAGCCCTATTCAACTGCAACCTGGATCAGTGTATTGAAAATCAAAAATTCACCCTTGGTCTGGCACCTATGCCTCTGATGGGCAGAGGCAGCTGTAAAATCATGCCCTGACTAACATGCACTCCCTTAAAATAACCTAAGGCACAAAAATTTGTGGGAAACATCTGGGATGCATTCTTAGGCTTATAAAGACCTCAGTGGTTGATAGCCTATTATATACCTACAGACGTTTCTATGGATGCTACTCCAACTTACTGCAGCTTGGAAATGCATGCAGAGAAGCTCAAGGCACAGCTATGCAAATACTAACAACAGTATCAATAGCAAAGACACTTTAAAAGGTAATTAAGATAAATCTCTAACAGAGTTTCTGGATGAACAAGTAGATGTTTACCATCTTTATCGTAGCAAAATTTAATGCATTCAGAGAGCCACCTTTCAAGACTCAGTGTAAACTCTCTTGCGCTCTGCTTACCTTGTTTTGTGCAAAACAAATGAAAAGTTGGGTGTCCTTTAATGAAGGATTCTGTTCTATAAAAATTAAATTTCAACTGCATGTGAACATCTAGGCAATGGAAGGGACAGAGCGCTTTGTTAGTATAACTGGAGAAAAAAATCAGATGATTAAAATACTGGTTCAAATTCACCTCTGTAGCCACTTTCAGCATGAATGAAAGCTTAGCTAAAATTGATAATCTTGCCTTATGAAAAGTAAAATATGGAAAGTCACTGCACAGAGCCTGAAGTTCAGGTATTCACCTCACCCATCTGATTGCTGAAAAAAAGAAAGCACTGTTTTAAAACATGCAGTTTAATTTCACTGACAAGACTGGTTTGAAAGGAGGTGATATGAATTTGTGAAGAAGAAAGTTTAGGTTAGACAGACACATTAGATTTTTTAAATCATCTTTATTAAGCATAACATTAAAAAAAAAAAGTGACATACGTGCATATGCAATAACAAGAAAGAAAACAAACCATAACATTTCCTTTGTTATTTTCATGCAGTATACATTTTAAAATATTTAATTCACTCCAGCTTTAAATAAATTTGCTCAGTTCTTTGTTTTCCTTAAATTTTACACCTCCCCATAAACACTATTCAGCATGCATCATTCATAGAAACGTAAACTATTTATTTAATTCTTTGTAAATTGCTCCTTCCCTTTTCTAAAACTCCTACTTCCAGTTCTCTTATGTCATTTACAATATTTCGTACTTCAGTTACAGTTGGTTTAGATTTTGATTTCCAATTACTGGTATTTTTTTAAGCAATAGCATTAAACTTAGTAAGACCCTTCTATGTCTAGGCAATTCAGATCCAGTTTCCCAGGTCAAAAGAATATTTTCCTTAGTTACAACTGTTAGCTCCACCAGCACTTCAACAATGCTTTCTGTAGGGATGTTTTAAAATCAGCTATCTTGTTACATCCCAAAAAATATTTTCTTATGTACTTCTCTGTTTCCAATCTACATGCAGCATTTGTTCTCTGCCCAAGGGCATTTTTTCTAAAGTCTTCTTGGGTATACAAATACCTGTGCAATCATTTTCAAGCAAAAATCCTAAACTTTCTGGACTTTTGAATGTTGGGAGCCATACAGATGTCCTCCCATTCTTCCATTGTATATTGCCTTTCCAGTCTCTCTTCTTCCAATATTTTCTAAACTCCTTGGATTTATTCTTTTATTTATCAAGCAATACTGTATGTCCTTACTGAATATCCTTTTTAAACAGCTGCCTCTGTTCTAGACTCAACTTAAAACACTACCAGAGCTGGTCTTTCATTCAACAATTCCCTGTCCCTTAATCTTTATCATTTATTATACTCTTGAGCAAAAAATACTAGTGTACTCCCAAGAAGCCAAACACAAGCCTATAAATAAAGGTATATGGTCTTTTAGTTGGATTTGTGGGCGTAAACTATTATATTTGGATTAAGACCCAGCTCTATTAGAAATGCTACATCTAAAGAAATCCCAATCCCTCTGCACCACATGCTCCAGAGACCTCAACCGCATTACCACAATCAACAGAACATGCTGGAGGGGACAGGTTCATAACCCAGAGACTGCCCATGCTCTGGAATAGACTTCCCATACATGTCAAGCAGAGCACCTCACTGGCCCTCTTCAACAGAAATCTTGATGAATGGATGGGAAATAGAAATTCACCCCGGGGATCACTCCAGTGACTCTACTTGGGAACTAACATCAGGCATCACAATGCCAGGGCACTTCTATGGGCTAGGCTTGTAAAGGCTCAAGGGCCATTAGCCTAGTGCAAACCTATGAACCTGTTTTTGGTTTTGGGGTCATACTTGAGGACCCAGAATTCATATTGTTTGTTTTTTTTTGTCTATTATACTCTGTCAATTACTAGTAAGGAAGGTAGTCTCCAACCTGCAGTCCAGACTTCTATCTTCAACTTATTACCTCTCAGTTTCTAGTTCTGCACTCTCAAAACATCAGTTCCTTTGCTAATTTTCTTCAGTAAATTCCACTTGCTCTTGCTTACTTTCTGTATTCCTGTTTGCAGTCATCCATATTGGTAAAATCTCCTTTCTCTACTCCCATGTTGGCTTAATTCTCAAAATATTGTCTGTTTCTTTATGAGTATAACATTCTGTATGATTCTTGTTCTCTTTAAGGACCTGCATCCAAAATCCTACTCTTTCCTTCCTACTCAAACTCCCCAGTTTCATCATTGCTTTTCACTTTGACTTATAAGTGTCTGTTTCTGTATAAGAACCTTAACTGCACAGTCCAAAACATCCCATCAAATCAGGCAACCCTAAACCACCTTGTTCCATGGTAAGAATTATCTTATCCCACTTAACTCTTGCATTCTTCCCCTACCAAATAAATTCCTTCAACTTTTTTTTATTATGGTCCACAACTTCTCTTAAAATTGAAAGTATATGCCAAATCTGTATCTAAAAATAAAGGACTAGAAACATTTTCACTACTCGTATCTTACTAACCATATCCATAAGTAAGAATTTACAGCTTCTCAATTTTTGTTTCATCCTTTGTATAGAAGTTTGCCATATAGTCCTTAGCTGCCATAATAGATCATATCCCAATAAATAAGGAAATTGCTGAGCCAATTCATATTTGGATAAATAGTTTATTATTATAGCCTTTATTTTATCTTCATTTATTTTATATTCTGAAAATTGTTGAAACAGTCACAAAATATTCAACAATACTAAGACACCCTTTTCTGGAATAGAGTACAAAATAACCTCTGCAAATAAAGCTAACTTTTCTTGATTCACATGACAGTTATATCCCTGAATTTGCAAGTCCCTTTGTTTTCTTTGTTAATGGCCCTAAATATAAAACAAATTAAGGGAAAGAGGACAACCCTGACTTATTTCTCTATGCAAACAAAGCTTGTAGGAGAGGAACCCTGCCACCTTAATTTTTGCCTCTTGGCCTTCATAAATCTTCCCAAGTAATCCTATTACTCTATCAAAGAATGAAAATGCTGTCATTGTACTACTCATAAAACACTAATCAAGTTCACTGAATGCTTACCTGTGCTTCAAGACCCACAAAACAGTAACAGCATTTTCTTATAATCTATTTCCGTCAGGATCATCATTGTTTTTTTAATGTTGTCAAATGTTCACCTCCCCCTAAGAAAACCATATCGATCCATATCTATCAATTCTGGCAACAATTTTGCCATTCTAATAACTAGTATACACATAAACACTTAATATTCATGGTTTAAAATTAAAATGGGTCTATATAAAGCTGGGTCTAAAGGGTCACCTTCTTTGGGTAATACATCCACCACAGGTTTCTTCCAAGATGTCATTTTGCACCCTTCTAAAACACTGTCAAACACAACTTTCCAGATTTTTATCACTGTCATCCCTCCTAACTTTCAAACTACACAGGAATACCACCTATTCCTGGAGACTTCCCATTTCATTAGTTATACATCACCACTTTTATCTCTTCTATTCCTACCTTAGCTATTAATTTCTTAGCCTCATCTTTCTCTGACACTGGCATAATCAATACTTTCACAAATATTTCCATTTGTGCTTCTTCTTGGTTTCCACATTCCTCTTCTATATACTATTGTTCATAAAATTTTAAAAAAACTCTCCAATACTGATATAAGATCTCTGGTTAATTTTCTTGTTACAGGCTCCCAAAGTTTTGTGACAAAACCTTTCTACTTACTGTTGCCTAAGCTGTTCTGCTAAACATTCTGTGCTCTAGCAATTATCAAAAATAATTGATTGAGTGATCTTTCTAAAGTCATGCATATTATCAAAACACTCCCTTATTTTCACTTTAGCACTTTGCATTTGTTCCATTTCTTTTTCTATGAGAGTCCCCTAATTCTAGGATACTTTAAACTCTTTGTCAACCCCCCTAACTAATTCCTATTACTTTTCACCATATTTCTTTCTTACGCATATCATGTATTTCCACTTCATTTTCATTTTATCTCACTCACTAGTTAACCCTTCAAAAGATATTTATATCTTCCCTAATAAGCACTGCAACATTTCTATTACACGTTCCTTACACTTTCTCTCTTTAACAGATAAATGGGAAAGTTACAGCATCTCATTTTGACTTTATTATCCAGCATATTTGCCAGATATGAAATAGTCATTAGAAGCGTGTCAAGGCTTTCAATTAAATACATGTATTCTTGTAAGATAACATTTCTATCAAGTCTAGCCCAGTCTTTGCAAATTTTGTCTGAGTTCCAAGTACTGAATTCCCATCATCAGTATTCATTTATTTTATGTTTTTATTGACATTTGATTACCAGGAAAGCCTGGCTGGGTATGAGACAATTTTTAGCAGAGGCCTGAGCAAAAAAGCTCCAAAGTATTACAAAACATTTTAAAAACAATTTTATAATCTTCAAAAATAATACAAAAACATCTACAGTTTAAATAAACCAAATTAGACATAATATGAAAATATTGTTTAAGAATAGATACAAGTTATATGACAATGATTTGATATTTAAAGACATTTTAGCCAGTTTATAAAGAAATTAAAGGTAAGTTAGTGTAATACAAACAGGAATTGCAATATGAAGTGAGAGAAAAGCAGGCTAAAGGCATATTCTGAAGGAAAGACAGAGGAAGGCAATTGATAGCAGTAAGGAAGGGAGTGTAAAAGAGGTGTAAGGTATGATTAGGTACTGGTTCACATTTAGAGATATAGTTTATCCTGTTGTTGAGCAAGAAAAGACCCAGATTTTGGCTAGAAAGTCTGTCAGAATGGTTTTGAAGGTTGGAAGCAAGGGTATTGACCTGATGGATACAGGTATGGAGTTCTAGGCCTTAGTAATATGGTATAAATACAGACAATGCTCAGCAGATTTAAAAGGTTTGTGGATAGACAGGGAGTTTTTGGTCACTGGATCACAACAACCATCAGGGAACACAGCTGTGTAGATTATTATTTAGTAGCAGACAAGGAATAGACTGCTGGATAATTTTATATGTGGTAAGAATCTGTGTATATGTTAGTTGATGAGGTAGTTCTAACCAATTTAGGCTTTTTAGTGCTATATAGTGGTGGGTTCTGAAAGGTGTATTTGCCGCAAATTTAGCAACTTGTTATAGCATTGTTCCAGTTTTGATTTTTGGGATGCCCGGAAGTTAGTAAAGATGGGAGAGCCATAAAAAAGCATGGGGAGGAGGTAAGTAGTGGCAAGTATAGTTTTAGTTACATTGGTGAGAAAGTTTTTAACTCTGTAAAGCATCCCTAGTTTTGGGTGAGTTTTTCTTGTGCAATTTTGTATATACGGGTTGAATTTAAGACCATCATCCCTAATAGTTTGCTACGAGAAGTGACTTCAATGGCTGTGTTATTAAGAGAGGGGACTTTTTTTTCTGAGCGAGAGAGAGAGAGATTTGGTGGAAAAAAGAAGTACTTTATTTTTGTAGGATTGAGCATGAGTTGTGAGTTACAAAACCATGTTTCAGCAGTGTTAAAGCTTCCTGGATAAATATTTGGAAGTGTGAAATGTTGCCAGATGTGCAAATGAGTGTGGGGTCATCAGCATTCTGTATTAGGAGGGCCTGTTGTGTGGATATGTGGAGGGTGTTGGTGAGAATGTTATAAAGGAGGGGACCAAGGACAGAGTCTTGTGGTATTCTAGTGACAGGAAGCTATGGAGAGAAGATTGAGTGCCATTTTACTACTTGAGACCTATTGGACAGGTAGCTTTTGAAACATAGTAGTATAAAAACAAAAATAAAATAAAAAATAAAAATACTTAGAATGTAATGACAAAAAACAGGATCCAACACTGATTTATTGAATAATCTCTCTCTAGCGCCTCGGCTTTCGCCTTCAAGGAGAATACTATCAAATTCATTACAACACATATTTATACCATAAAATATTAATTAAACAATTTATCAATTAATTACAGAAAAACTCTCCAGTTGCATTCTACAATAATGCCTCTGGGTGTCATAGTGTCAAATTTCAATATAAAGACTGTCTCCTTATATAAAAGTTTCCTTTTAACTATTTCATCATTTTTACCTAAAACAATGTGTTCCAAGATAGTAGCAAACATACCCTTTGGATCACTACTATGGTAATCTTTAAAATGCATTGCAAGGGGGCTTTCCATTTTTTTATTTCTAATATCTCTAACGTGTTCTTGCAACCTTACTTTGAAAGCACGTTTACTCTCCCCTATATAAAATAATCCACATGGGCATCTCAATGCATATATAACTACTTCAGTATTACATGAAAATTTACCAGAGGGTTGAAAATGCCTTCCATTTATACAATCAAATGTTTTACATACATACTGACAAGAAATACATTTCCCACATGCATAAGTTCCCATAAACTTCACATCCATATTTAAATTAATTTTGGGGGTAGAAAATCCAGCATGGACCAACATGTCCTTAAGGTTCCTACCTCTCTTGTAAGAAAAAATAATATTTTTTGGAAACATTTCTATCAAATCCTTATATTTAAATAATGAATTCCAGTAAAATTTAATTACCTGACTAACTTCTTCTGATAACAAATTATAAGTCATTACCAGTCATTACATTCTAAGCTTTTGAAACATGGAAGGGTGGACTGACAGAGACCTAATGAGGACATCTGAAGTAAAGGTTTGCAGTGACAAACTGTGTCAAAAGCTTTAGACACATCTAGAAATAAGGAGGAGACAAGTTTGCCATTATCTCTAGCTTTACTGACATTATCTACAGAGGTTAGAAGTGCAGTGTTAGCATTATGGGAAGGATGAAAGCCATTTTGTGTGGTAGGGTATAGGAGTTCTTCCTGCAGGAGATAGTTTGGCAATTATTTTTGAATACGTTTTTCAAGTATATTACGTCTAAAGCTAGTAATATCTGTTGAATCCCCCCTGTGCAGACGGCTAATGTTTGATTCTTTCCACACAGAGGGAATGTGGGATTCCTGGGCTGATCTATTTATAAGGAATAAGATAGGACAGTCTAATGCTATTGGCTGCTAAGGTATTCACTTGCAAGGTCATCAACTAAAGCAAAACATAGTCCAGGAAAAAATATACTGCTGGGGTGAAGTGCCTCCAAACAAAATATCAAAGAAATAGTATCCACAAACAAAATGAAAGGCACACCACGACAATCGAAGCAAACCTTGTAGTTAACCAATCTTTATTTCAGTAAGCGCTTTCATGCCTCACTGGGCGCTTCCTCATACTTCAATAAAACCAAAAAACATAAGCCCATTAAATACTCTTAACTGAACACATTCCTAACCAATAAAATCACTTGATTAATCCAATCACAATACCAGTTAAACATAAAAAACTATGTACAAAATCACTAATGCACTTATGAGTAAACCTTATAAAATTAAAATCTTCCCTGATGGAACATAAATTAGTATAAATGTGTATTAAAATATATTTAAAAAATATATATACATTAAAATTGGCAGCATTATTCATGTATGTATATATATATATATATATATATATATATATTATATTGTTAAAATATGTATATTAATATATATATATATATATATATATATATATATATATATATATATAAAAATATGTGAAATATAATATATAATAATCTTAAACACATCTAGTGTCTCAGGGGTCTGTCTTTCAAGAAAGGTTTTATGGAAACTCTGTCATTGAGGCCATGTCCTGTATCAGCCTGTAGCCTAATGATCCATCTATTCTCTTCCTTTTCCACAAAGTTACTGGTATTTCCTAGTCTCATGGTAGTATGTATGAGTTCCAAAACCATAAATTTAAATTTATGTGTAGTGTCATTTTGAATGACATGTCTGGCTAAGGCATTGGTCTCATTCTCCTTGCTTATAGCGTATAAATGTTCCCTGATTCTTTCTCTTAGTGTTCTATTAGTTTTCCCCACATAAAAATCATTGTACTTTTGGCAGACTGCTAAATATACAACATTTCTTGATACACAACTAGCATAAAAATCAAATTTGTGGCATATATTTGTATCAGGATGTATAAAATTATCCATTTTAAGAATATATTGACAGTGATTACAATTATAGCAGGGAAAAGTTCCCTTCCTCACCGAAAATATTCTTTCTTCATTATGTTCATAAAATAAGAGTCTCTTTAGTGATTTGGTATTCTTGTAGCTAAAACTTGGATGTTGGCCTACCAGTTTAGTAATCTCCTCATCTAAAGTTAAGATTCCCCAATTCTGTTTAATTATACTAGTTATCATTTTACTATGGTTTGTATATGGAATGACAACTCTGTTGCCTGTGGTATTATTTCTTCTCTTATGTGTTATCCTATTCTGATTCCGAGTATTAATCCTGTTGATATAAGGGCATCCACTATTGTTTCTATCAACATGATATAATACCTCGAGCTCCTTTTTATGGTAGCCTCTCATTAAGAGGTCCTTCTGTATGTCTTCCACAGCTGTATCGAAAACTTCATTCCTACTAGTTAGCCTAGAGCATCTTAATCCCTGATTCTTCACCACATTCTTGTGTACATGGGGGGATGCATACTATTTCTGTGCAGAAATGCATTCCTTCTGCATGGTTTTCTATATATTACCAAGTGTATTGCATCTCTTTCCTTCAGTAATAAAACATCTAGGAACTCTATAGAATCTCTTGAGTACTTACTAGTTAATGTCAAAAAACTAGTAGTGCCATTGATGTAAGTAATAAAATCTGTCAACGAATTTTGGTCACCTCCCCAGATAAGGAAGAGGTAATCTACAAACCTCTTATAAAGTTTAATGTGTTGTGAAAAAAAGGGGTGTTCAAGAATATAAGCATGTTCCCAATATGCAAGTACTAAATATGCATATGAGTTGGCACATGGAGTACCCATCGCCACTCCTGTTACTTGAAGGAAATATTTGTCTGCAAACATAAAAACATTATTGCTTAATACCAATTCTAATAACATGGTAATCCTAATTACTTGGTCCCTAGGAAGCCCTTTCTGTATTAGAAATAATCTAAGATAGTCAATGCCTATATCATTAGGTATACAAGGAGCTTGAGGTATTATATAATGTCGATAGAAACAATAGTGGATGCCCTTATATCAACAGGATTAATACTCGGAATCAGAATAGGATAACACATAAGAGAAGAAATAATACCACAGGCAACAGAGTTGTCATTCCATATACAAACCACAATAAAATGATAACTAGTATAATTAAACAGAATTGCGGAATCTTAACTTTAGATAAGGAGATTACTAAACTGGTAGGCCAACATCCATGTTTTAGCTACAAGAATACCAAATCACTAAAGAGACTCTTATGTTATGAACATAATGAAGAAAGAATATTTTCGGTGAGGAAGGGGACTTTTCCCTGCTATAATTGTAATCACTGTCAATATATTCTTAAAATGGATAATTTTATACATCCTGATACAAATATATGCTACAAATTTGATTTTTATGCTAGTGGTGTATCAAGAAATGTTGTGTATTTTAGGAGTCTGCCAAAAGTGCAATGATTTTTATGTGGGGAAAACTAATAGAACACTAAGAGAAAGAATCAGGGAACATTTATACGCTATAAGCAAGGAGAATGAGACCAATGCCTTAGCCAGACATGTCATTCAAAATGACACTACACATAAATTTAAATTTATGGTTTTGGAACTCATACATACTACCATGAGACTAGGAAATACCAGTAACTTTACAGAAAAGGAAGAGAATAGATGGATCATTAGGCTACAGGCTGATACAGGACATGGCCTCAATGACAGAGTTTCCATAAAACCTTTCTTGAAAGACAGACCCCTGAGACACTAGATGTGTTTAAGATTATTATATATTATATTTCACATATTTTTATATATATATATATATATATATATATATATATATATATATATATATATATATATATATATATATATATATTGTTTAATATACATATTTTAACAATATAATATATATATATATATATATATATATATATATATATACACACATGAATAATGCTGCCAATTTTAATGTATATATATTTTTTAAATATATTTTAATACACATTTATACTAATTTATGTTCCATCAGGGAAGATTTTAATTTTATAAGGTTTACTCATGAGCGTATTAGTTATTTTGTACGTAGTTTTTTATGTTTAACTGGTATTGTGATTGGATGAATCAAGTGATTTTATTGGTTAGGAATGTGTTCAGTTAAGAGTATTTAATGGGCTTATGTTTTTTGGTTTTTATTGAAGTCTGAGGAAGCGCCCAGTGAGGCGTGAAAGCACTTACTGAAATAAAGGATTGGTTAACTACAAGGTTTGCTTCAATTGTCGTGGTGTGCCTTTCATTCTGTTTGTGGATACTAAAGCAAAACATAGTTTGAGTTATAAAGAAGTTATGTTCATACCATAATGTTCCATGTGTGTTGTCCATCTCGCCCTTTATTCTCACTTGTGGGTCAGATTCGATGAGTTGGAGCCATCTCAGCTACTTCTCCAGCTCAAGGTCTTCAGCAAAGCTCATGGGCCTCATTCTTTACCCAAAACGCAACCCCATAATTACCTCAGATCTTGTTTGCCCCCAGCAGCATACAGAAGAAGAACTTACATAGTAGCAGCTTCTAGATATATATGAGTGTATTATACCTATACATACGACCATGAATTAGTATCAGGCTGAGAAGGTATAGTCTCTGAGGCTATAGGGTCCTGCTGAATACCAGTTGTGTTATTCAGTCTACCAGGAGTATAGGCAGACGGCAAGGAGGGAGGGTTGCGAGAATAAGATGGACAACACACATGGAACGTTATGCTAAGAACATAACTTCTTTATGTGATGTTGTCAATCTCTCCTTTATTCCCACTTGTGGGACCGTGTCCCAAGCAACTAAACTCTCGGGTGGCTCATGGTTGAACATTCCTCAGAAACATACAGCCAAAGGAGGCTCTACTTCTACAGGCCAAATCCACTTTATAATGAGTAATAAAGGTATCAGGTTTTTCCCAAGTAGCCACAGCACAGATATTATTCCAGTGGTAATATAGCCTGAAAAGCTGCAGACATGGCCACAGATCTAGTGGAATGAGCTTTAACCACCTTTGGGAGAACTCTATTGTTTGAATTATACCTGTAGGATATGCATAATGTTAGCCATCTAGATAAAGTGACTTTTGAAACTGGTTTTGAAACTGGACTAAAGAGCTGATCTGATTTTCTTATTTCCAATGTTCTATGTAAATAGAAACATAACTGTCTATGAACATCTAGGAGATGCAAGGAATACTCTCCTTTATTTTGTTTTTTGGGAAAGAAAACTGGAAGGTCTCTAGATTAGTTAAGGGTACTCTCCGTCACAATCTTGGGTAGAAAGGATGGGTTAGTTGTGTAACAACACTCTGTCTTTGTGGAAGACTACATAGGGAGGCTTTGTGGACATGGCCTGCAACTCAGATACTCTTCTGGCTGAAGTAATAGCCACCAAAAAGAGAGTTTTCCAGGAAAGATATTTTAAGTCACATGTCGCTGAAGGTTCAAAAGGTGAATAAATAATATGGGACAAGATGAAATTGAGATCCCAAGGGGGCGGTGGATGCTTACATGGAGGTCTTAACAGAACAGTGCCCCTCAAAAATGCTTTGCAAAGTCTGTGTGACATGATAGGACGATTTTCTCCTATATGGAAATTACAAATTGCAGCTAGTTAAACTTGAACTGTAGCTGCCGCTGCTACCATTGAAGAACAGAAACTGTAAAACAGAGTGAACTGGTGCTGTAAAAGGATCTATTCTATTATGGTTTGCTCATACAACAAATCTCTTCCATTTGCTTTTGTAAACTTTTCGAGTAGATCTTTGATGAGACGATAATATAATATGCTTGACTGGGGAGGAGAGGGATGGAAACCTGGCAATTAGGGAAACTGGAGCAGCGAGGCATGTCAATTTTAGGGTGTCTAGGTTGGGATGAACCATTCCTGACAGATGTGTCAGAAGGTTCGGAACTGGGTTCAGAATCCAGGGTTCATCTTGAAGATGAGGCTGAAGAAAAGGGAACCAGATTTGATGAGGCCAGTAGGGAGCAATTAGGATAATAGTTGTCTCCAAAAGACTTGCTTTCTGCAGAAACTTTGGGATAAGTGGAATCGGTAAAAAAGCGTAAAGACGTCCTGGAGGCCAATTGTGAACAAGTGCATCCCTTGGTGACTCCCCCGTAGGAGGGATCAGGGCAAAGTAGTTGTGGCATTTGGCATTGTTGGGTGATGCAAAAAGGTCGCAGCAAGGCTGGCCTCATTTCCAGATCACTCCCGTAATTTTCTGAGTGAGAGACCACTTGTCCAGACATAGAATGGCTCTGCTCAGCTTGTCTGCAATAACGTTGGGATTCCCTCGGGATGTGGATTGCTATCAGAAAGCGTTTGGAGGCTATTGCTCAATGCCAGACCCTGACAGCTTCTTGACAAAGTGGGTACAATCTGGTTCCCCCCTGTTTGTTTATATACCACACTGTGGACATACTGTCCAACTGGACTGCTATCGCTCCCAGAGGAAAAGTGTCCTGGAATGCTTGCAATGCTAAACGCACTGCCCTCATCTCTACGACATTTACATGCAAATGAGACTCGTGTTCTTGCCAGATACCTTGAATTGTCTTCCCAAGAAAATGCCCCCCCACCCTATCAGGGAAGCATCCATAGTCACCATGGCCAGAAGCAGAGGAGGAATGAACGGACAGCCCTGTGGCACTACAGTTCAATGAATCCACCATGTGAGATTTTTTTCTGCAGCCATTGGTTATCATAATCTTTTGGGACATTGGAAGTTCCAAGATTGACCATTGTGCAAAAAACAACCACTGAAGAATCCCTAAGCTAGCAAAATTAGTACAATCGATGCAGCCATTTTCCCTATGACCTGGAGAAAGTACAGTTGTGTACACTTACCATAAATGTAGATGCTTGAGTGTATTCACTGTTGCAGTCATCACATTTCGGTTATCCCGCCAGATTAGCCCTTGGCTGGCCCGAATACCAGAGACTTAGTATTTCTGCTTTGGTTGCTGTCGCTTGAGGACTGACGTCAAGTCACCAATAGTATAAAGTAAGGCAGCCAAAGCCATTATATCAGTTTTTCTTGCCCTAACCTGTCAGGAGCCCTCAAAGTAGGAGGCCAGGTTCTGGAAGAACCCCACCAGTGGAAAATAAATACCAATATGTCCCTTGTAAGGAAAGGAGAACAACAAGGAAGAATGGTAACAAAAGGAGAAAGATAATAAAGGGGGCTAGAGGGAAGGAAACCATGACTGCAACAGTGAATTAACTTGAACATCTACATTTATGTTAAGTGTACATAACTGTACTATGTTCTTCATGTTTCACTGTTGCAGTTATCACATTTGGGTAGATTCCCAAAGCTGAGGAAATGGATGGAGGCCAGTCAAGGAAACTAGAGGCTGGCTAGTATGCCCTGCAAGACTACAGAGGCAAACCCTGTCCTGGATTTGGAGAAGAGAGGCAGGTGGTAATGCTTGGTAAAAGTGCAAACAGATGTCCAGGTGGTAGTCTCCATGATGTCCCTGGTGGAGACTCCTCTGAGGAAAGCTGCAGAGCTGGAGGCTGCTCTTGTGGAGTGTGTCCTGACCCCTTTAGGGGGAGGCTTTCCATGCTGTTTGTAGTAGAAATGGATGCAGTGTCATATCCATTTGGAAATAGTTTGCTTGGAGATGGCTTTGCCTTCTGCCCCTGTAGCAAAGCTAACCAGCAATTGATAAGACTTTCTGAAGGATTTAGTCATGTCCAGATAGAATATGAGCTGTCCATGCACATCTAAAGAGGGAAGAATCCTTTCCACCTTGTTCTGGGGATTAGGAAAGAAGGTGGGCAAATGAATGGATTGGTTGAAAGCCACACTGGACACCACCTTGGACATGAAGGATGGGTTAGTTCTGAGGGATACCCTGTCTGCATGGGAGATGATGAAGGATTCCACAGCCATGAGTGCTTGCAGCTCAGACTCTTCTGGTGAAGTGATGGACAGAAGGAATGCTGTTTTTCAGTAGAAAAATGTTAGCTCTGCAGAAGAAGCTGATTCAAAAGGGGGTAGGGTGAGCTTTTCCAAGACAAGTTAAGATCCGAAGCTGGTGTTGGTGCCCTTCTGGGGGGCCTCAAGTAGCTAGCCCCTCTGAGGAAGTGTTTGATCAAAGGGTGTGAGAAAAGGGGCTGCTCAGTGGGAAAATGAGCAGAAATAGCAGAGGCATGAATTTTTATAGATGAGAAAGACAGACCACTGTGTAGTAGCTCAGCTAAGTAATCCAGGATGAGAGGGATGGAGATGCTGTATTGGCTCCCTTAGCCTGGATCCAGGTGCAGAACCTTTTCCATTTATCTGCATAAGATTTTCTGGTGCTAGGATGTCTGGCCTCATGGATAACATCCAGAACCTGTTTATTGAGGATGGCAGACTGGTTCGGGGCTAGGGAGTAAGTCAAGCTGCCAAACTGAGTGTCTGCAATTGGGGATGCATGAATTCCCCTTCCCTCTGGGTCAGGAGGTTTGGAATCTGAGGAAGATGCCATGGAGGCAGCAGGGACAGGCTGCACAGCAAGGGGTACCAGTGTTGTCAGGGCCAGTCTGGAGCTATAAGAAAAAGAAGTTATGTACTCACCATAACGTTCCGTATGAGTAGGTAACTTCATTTGTCAGCAACCTGTGGGTATCGGATCCGTCCTGGATCTGAGCCGGCAGCTTTCCAAGCTAGAGATCCGAGCTTCAAGCTCCTCCCCTTTACCCATGATACCCTGCTACCTCCCTCCAGTCCTCAGATCGAGTTTGCCTAATTACCAGACAACACCAAGACAAACAATACCTGAACATCCTAACCTGATGCATACCAAGACTGAATCATTCTATCATTCAGGTAATGAAAGCCAAGTTAGGGGGAAGGAGGGGTGGGGGTCGGTTGCTGACAAATTAAGTTACCTACTCAGATGGAACATTATGGTGAGTACATAACTTCTTTATCTGAAGTAGTTAATTTCATTTGATCAGCAACCTGTGGGACAGAGTCCCCTGCTACCAAAAAACTTGGGAGGTCCTCAAGGAAGAATATTCCGGAGCACTGCAGAGCCAAAGGCCACCCTCCATCTGGATATCAGATCTAATTTATAATGCGAAATAAAGGTATGAGAAGAAGCCCAAGTAGCTGCAGAACAGATGTCATCCAAGGGAATTCTTGACCAAAACGCAGCAGAGGTAGCCACAGAACGGGTAGAATGAGCATGAACCCCCAAGGGCTCCGGCCAACCAGACATTTTGTATGTGAGCAAAATGCAGTGAGATATCCATCTAGCTAGAGTCACCTTCGTTACTGGTTTACCCAAGAATGGCTTAGCAAAGGAAACAAAGAGCTGCTCCGACTTGCGAGAGACAGCTGTTCTATGCAAGTAAAAGCGCAATTGTCTATGCACATCTAATGAATGTAGTCTGTACTCCCCCTTGTTCTGATAGTTAGGGAAGAAAACAGGCAAATTAATGGATTGGTTGATGTTGGCCTCGGAAGCCACTTTAGGTAAGAAGGAAGGATTAGTCCTGAGAGATACTCTGTTCTTATGGAAGACAAGATACGGGGGTTTAGTACAAAGGGCCTGAAGCTCAGATGCCCTTCTAGCTGAGGTGAAAGCAATCAAGAAAGCAGTTTTCCAAGACAAGAACTTTAAGTCAACAGAAGCTGCAGGCTCAAAGGGTGGACCAGTTAGAGCCTGAAGAACTAAGGTTAGGTTACATGGAGGAACCGCATTCTTGACAGGAGGTCTTAAAGGAAAGGTGGCCTTTAAGAAAGTCTTACAGATCTTAGTGGAAGCTAAAGGACCAAGATTGTCCCCAATGTGGAAGTGGGAAATGGCCACCATTTGAACCTTCACAGTAGAAGAACTGGCCCCTTGATGAAAAATGTAAGATAGAAATTCAAGTACTGCTGGAATGGGAGCCGTAAAAGGGTCCAAATTCCTACTCCAGGCCCAGATGGAAAAATGTTTCCATTTACTGTTGTAGACCTTCCTGGTAGAAGGCTTATGCACTGCCACCAGGATGGATTTAACTGCGGATGAGATACCGGGAGTCCTAGCCACTAACGGAACTGGATCAACCAAGCCGAGAGCTTGAGGTCATCCAGATTTGGAGTTTTCAATCCCGAAGGATGAGAGATCAGATCTGGAATGGGATCCAAGATCCAAAGGGGAGCTATGAGATGAAACCGTAGGTATGGGAACCAGGTTTGAAGAGGCCAGAATGGGGCTATGAGGATAACCTTGCTCCCCAACCGATGAGATTTCTGTAAGAATTTTGCCATTAACGGGAGAGGTGGATAAGCATAAAGAAGACCGGATGGCCAAGCATGAACTAGAGCGTCTCTGGGGGTCTCCCCCGGCAGGGGAATTAGAGCGAAAAACTTGCTGCAGTTTGCGTTCAAAGGTGATGCGAAGAAATCGCAGCAAGGTTGACCCCATTTGAGGAAGATCAGTTTCGCTACTAAGGGATTCAGAGACCACTCGTAAGGCGAGAGGATAGTTAGACTCAGCTTGTCCGCTAAAATGTTCGATCGACCCAGAATGTGCGTTGCTAGCAGAAAACGGTTGGTGGATATCGCCCACTCCCAAACTCTCATGGCCTCTCGGCAAAGAGGGTAAGACCTGGTCCCCCCCTGTTTGTTGATGTACCAGACCACTGACATGTTGTCTGTCTGAATTGCAATAGTCCCCGGAGGAAGAGGGGCATGGTGAGCTTGCAACGCTAGAAGCACTGCCCTCATCTCCATAACATTGATATGCAGAACGGTCTCTGACTCCACGTGCCTCGGACAGTTCTGCCCATGCAATGCCCCCCCCCACCACAGGCGAGAAGCATCCATGGTCACCATAGCTTGGGGTTGAGGCATCAAAAACGGCCATCCTTCCCGAAGCTCTAGGGAATGGAGCCACCAAATTAGGGAGTCCCTGCAGACTTTGCTGAGGGGAATCGGGGAGTCCAACGGATGTTAAAGGATGGACCACTGGACCTGTAAGGTCCATTGAAGAACCCTCATGTTCAAGTGGGCAAGGGGTAAAACGTTGATAGCTGCTGCCATAGACCCTAGGGCTCTCAGGACTAATTCCGCTGGTGGGGCCGGAGATTGTAGAAGTGTTAAGACGTGTAGTTTTAAGTTGGGGAGTCTGTCCGATGTCAAGAAGGTCTTGGACTGAAGTGTGTCTATTTTGGCCCCTATGAAGTCCAGGACCTGAACAGGCTGAAGGGACATTTTTTGTAATTTATAGTGATCCCCAACTGGTGGGCCAAGAGCAGGAAGCAATCCCTGGCTGAGCATAGTAGATACCTGGTGGGGGCGGCGAGGAGCCATTCGTCCAGATAAGGAAAGACCTGTATTCCCTGAAGCCTCAGGTGGGCCACTACAACTGCCATGACCTTGGTGAACACCTGGGGCTGTGGTGAGGCCAAAAGGGAGGACCCTGAACTGATAATGACTGGCCCCCAACCGAAAGCGGAGAAACCTCCTGGATCACCTGTCCATGAGAATGTGGTAGTACGCATCCTTGAGGTCTATGGAGCACATCCAGTCATTCTCCTGCAGAAGGGGGAGAACAGATTGAAGAGTGACCATCCGGAATTTCTCTTTGGCAATGAACAGGTTCAATGTAGACAGGTCGAGAATTGGTCTTAAATCTGGCACCAAAAAGAACCTGGAGTAATTGCCCAACCGAGATTGGCCTGGGGGGACGTGCTGGATGGCTCTTTTTCTTAGCAGTTTCATTATTTCTAAAGCCGCCGCATTCCTCTGACTGGGTGGAACATCGGGGAGGTGCCTCAACTGAGGGGGAAGATTTATGAAGGGGATAGAGTAACCTCTGGATATTATTCAGAGCACACAGCGATCTGTCGTGATGGACTCCCAATGTGCTAGGTGTTCTGAGAAACGCACCCGACTGCCTCCAGAGAGGAGCAGTCGGGCAAGCCCTCAGGGGTGCTGTGCGGGTCGGTCGGAAAAAGGCTTCCTCGACCCAAAATTCTTCGGCCCCCCCCCCTCTGCCTCTGGGCTGGCATCCACCTTGTACTCCCCTGCCTCTGAAGGACGAAGGGTCCGAAGCGTAACGGAACTGCTGAGATTTCCGGAACCACATCTTCTTTTGTCCTCTCTGGTTCCTGGAAAAGGACCTTTGAGGTGCCAAGAAGCGGATTCTGACGGCAGACAGCATCTTCCCGTCTTTCTCGCTCTGGGGCAGCATATCACGGACGGTCTTGCCAAACAGCATAGAACCATCAAAGGGAGCATTCGCGAAGGACACCTTGAAGGGTTCCGCAAAGTCAGAGCCAGGCGTGACACCATAAGGCGACGCCTGCTCCGCTGGCTCTAGCTGCCCCCTCCGTGGCATGGGAGAGAAGCCACATAGATATGTTGGATATCAATCTTAGAGTGGCAATGCGAGCCGAGAAAGTTCATTTGTCCTCGGCCGACATGGACTCTGGGGGAGACCCAGCATACTCTTTTACTAGATCCCGTTGAAGCCTAGTCACGTGTGCCAAGTAATTCAGTGCCCTTATGGAAAAGGTGGCTGAAGCAAACATCTGCTTTCCGATGCGATCCATCATCCGAGACTCCTTGTCGGGGGATGGACCGAGGAACTATCCTGTGCCAGTTCCTTCTTGGTGGCAGACGCCACCACCATGGCATCTACAGGGGAACCTTTACTCCACGCTGCCTTGTCTGTTGGGGGACTAAGGATCTTATCTGGTCTCCTGGGGATTGGCTCTACAGTGTCCTGCTCCTTCCACTCCCTGGTAGTAATTAGGTCTACCAGGGAGTCAGCTGAAGGGGACACCCAAGAGGTAGACGGGCCTGCGTCAAATGCCTCCAGAAACACTGACTCATCCGAGGAATGTTTCTGGGCTGACCACCTCCCCTAATGCGCAGCATCTCCATAATGTCTCCAAAGGAGACGTCCTCGGGGGTGACCTGGGGGAACCTTCCCCTTCCTCCAAGTCAGTGTCTTCTGTGAGGGACTTGGGGGAGTCCAAGTGCCTCCTCTTACACTTTCGTTCGTGAAGGACCTCCTTGGTGGGACTGTTCGAAGAGGGCTCACCAACGGGGTCATGTTCCTCTACAGGAACTAGCTGGGGCGTAGATGCAGGCTATCCCTGGGGCCAGATGATGGAAGACAGGCCCATCTGTGACGGAATGGCGGGTGGATCCGTAGCATGAGCCGGGGACCTCGAAACCCTAGAGAGGACCCTCTTCACCACGTCGAAAGCCGAAGGTGAACCACTCTCCCTGGGATCCGAAAGAAGCCCCCTCGGATCCGACATGTGGATCGGCGCCGGAGCTGAAGCGATCGGATCTGAAAGGGGAGGGTGCTCAGACCACATCGGAGCCAAAGACACACTCACCCCTCCGGATCCAAGGCTCGGCTCACGGCCCTGAGAGCTCGGATCTGAAAAAGGACCTGAAAAACTCGAAGGTAAGGCCGGCGTCGAAGTAGCAATTACTATCGGTGCCGACTCCCCGGCTCCGAGGCTACTCGGATCAGATGGCTCTGAAACCCAATAATGGATCGGAGAAGGAGCAATAGGGGCAAAGAAGGGGGCTGAGCTCCCCCCCTGAGGGGGGGGCAAGAGCACTCCCATCTGCATCTCGGCCTGAAGGAAGCGACGCATCATCCGGTCCATGTCCGCGTCAGAAAGGCTTCTCATAGACCTAGAAGAGGCCGCCTCGATGACCTTGAAGGTGGCCAGGGCTCCTCCTCTGGCTCCGGAGAGAAACGTGTGGAACGGAGCCGAGAGGGTGAGGACCCGGAAACCTTCAAGGGAGAATAGAGCTGCTTAGCCGGCAAGGCCGAGTCGGCCCGCCGCTTGTGGCTCCTATGCCTCTCCCTGTCTTTGTCTCTCTCTTTCTCCCTCTCTCTATCTCTCTTCTCTTTCTTTCTAGGGTCCCTCTCTCCTTGGGACACAGTGGGAGGTTGAGACCCAGCCAGGGGAGCAGGAACCGTTGGCTGAACAGTCGCAGCCGTGACTGGCACCACTGAGAGAGAGGAGGAAGAAGTAGAATCCACGGGTAACAGGCCTGCTAAGTTTAACTTGTTCCTCCCATCTCTCAGAGCTCAGGGGTTAAAGGCAGCACATATCTGGCAGCCTGATGTCAAATGTGCAACCCCCAGGCAAAGACCGCACTGAGTGTGGCCATCGGCTGGGGACAGCTTACGGCCACACTCAGAGCATTTGGAAAAGATGGCCTTAGGGCCTTCAGCCATGTCTACACAATCACACATCCTAACGCACAGATAAGGGGAAGGGGGATACACTAAAGTTAAATAAAACTAAACTAAGGGATCAACTATCACACACACACACTTTTTAAATTGGTAAAAAGGTAGAGAAAATTCCTATCCTTATCTTACCTAATCGCAAGGAGCTCGTCACTCGTGCTTATAGAAGCCGCGGCAAATGAGATTTGGGGACTGGAGGGAGGTAGCAGGGTATTATGGGTAAGGGGAGGAACTTGGAGCTCGGATCTCTAGCTTGGAAAGCTGCCGTCTCAGATCCAGGATGGATCCGATACACACAGGTTGCTGATCAAATGAAGTTAAGTTGGTCCTTGGTTTCTCCTCCCTTATTTTGAGCAGTACCCTGGAGATGAGAGATAGGGGAGGAAAGGCATAGACTGATAAGATTGACCCAGGGGGAAGACCAAGGCATTCAATTTCCAAGCCATGCAGCAATGGTCTCTGGTGCAGAATTTGCTGAGCTGATGGTTGGCATGGGAGGCAAAGAGGTTGATCTTCGGGGTTCCCCATTTCTGAGTTATTAGGGTGAAGGTACTTCTGTTGAGTTGTCAATCGTGTGGGTCCAGAAGGGTTCTGCTTAATTGGTCTGCCAGAGAGTTGAGAGAGCCTGGTAGGAATTGTGCTAACAGGTGCAGTTGAATGGAAGAGGCTGTGAGCCAAAGGGTCATGGCCAGCCTGCACTGAGAGTAGGAGTGAGTCCCTCCTTGCTTGTTGATGTACCACATCACAGTGGTGTTTGTCTGTTTTGATCAGGAGAACCCCTGGAGAGAGAAGGGGTTTGAAAGCTATCAAAGCGTTTTGCAGAACCATCATCTCTTTTTGATTGGTGTGCAGAGGGATTTGCTGTCGGCTCCATTGGCCCTGTATGCACCTGCCATCCAGGTGTGCACCCCAAGCATAGTTGATGTGTCTGTGGTGAGGGTCTGGGTGGGGAGAAGGGAAGTCCCTTGTTGTGGGAGCATGCTGTTGCCCACCAAAGAAATTCCTTTCTGAGGCAAGGAATTATAGGTAGAAGAGTTTCCAGGTCTTGAGAGTGTTGATACCAAAGGCTCTTTAGGTACCACTGAATTTTCCTCATATGCAGTCTGGCACATGGAATGAGTAGTATGCAAGACGCCATGAACCACAGAGTTTGCAGGATCTTCCTTGCATATAGCTGGGGCGTGGTGGCTAGTTGAGAGAAGTAGGCTGTCAGTAAAATTTGTTTCTCTGGTGTAAGGTATGCCATCTGGGATGCTGTGTCCAGACATGCTCCCAGGAAGATTATCCTTTGGGTGGGTGCCTGTTTGGATTTATTTTCGTTGATTGTGTACCCTAGGGAGATTAATAGGGTCTTTACAAAGGCCAGGTGCTTGAGCAGCTTTTCTTGGCTGTCTGCCTAAATAAGGCAGTCGTCTAAGTATGCGTAAATTTGAACATTTCTTTGTCTGCGAAATGCAATAGCCGGAGCCAGACATTTTGTGAAAACTTTGTGAGCAGTAGATAAGACAAAGGGAAGCACAGAGAACTGAAAAAGTGTTGAGGTCCTGCCCTGAAGTGGAGATATTTCCTGCATGATTCCCTGATAGGAATGTGCAGGTAGGCCTCTTTTAGATCTAGGGTGGCTAGCCAAGCATCCTAGGAGAGCATGGGTAGCAGCTGCTGGAGAGTGAGCCTTTTGAATTTTGGGATCACCAGGAAGGTGTTTAGAATGGATAGATCAAGGATGGGGCACCAGGTGCCCTCTTTTCTGGGCACCAGAAAAAGTCTGGAGTAGAAGCCTTGGCCTATCTGTTCTGCTGGAACATGCTCTACTGCGCTGAGAGAGAGCAGGGAAAGGATTTGTTTTTGAGCCTCTGCCCACTGATTTGGTGGTAGATCTGGGAGCCCTTTTGGGGTTGGAAGGGTATGGAAGGAAAATTTGTATCCCTGAGAGACAATGTTCAGAACCCATTGATCCTTGGTAATGGTTTTCCAGGTGCTTGAGTGAAAGGAGACTTTTCCTCCTAGGGGTAAGTGAAGGTGGGCAGAGGGGGGAGGTGGAGGAGGTGAGTCACTGTGAGTTCTTACCATGAGGGGTGGCTTAGAACTCCATGGTTTTGAAGTGGAGGTAGTCCACTGCTTAGTTCTCTGCAGTCCCTGGGGCTGCTGTCTGGGGGGTCTGTTTCCACAGTGCCTAGGCTGGGCCGGTTTACTCCGAGCAGGAAAGGACCAGTGCTTGGAGGGACAATGCTTGCTGAACCTAGGGTACTGGACCTGTAACACATCCTTAACTGTTTGCATACATTTTGCTTTTTCTTCCATCTTTTTTAAGACCTTTTCTGCCTTAGTGCCAAATAAGTTATTTTTGTGCAAGGGGGCATCCAACAATTTAGATTTGACATGGTCTGGCAGGGGTTGTTCCTTAAGCCATGCAAGTCTTCTAATGACAGATCCAGTGACTGCTGCCCTGCAAGATGCTTCTAGGGCATCAAAGCCACAATGCAAAGTGTGTTTAGTTACTTTATTTATTTTATTTATTTATTTATATTTGTTGACCAGGAGTGTCCGACTGGACATAGGTCCATTTTCAGCGGAGGCCCGGGGAGAAAAGCTCCACAGTTGAAATATACAGACAGTAGTTACATTGGATTTATATAGCAATTAACAATTTGATTAACAAAGCAATTAACAATTACAAACAGTTTCCGATGAAGAACATAGTACATCAGCAGAAAACTAGAATCTTTATCATCTGCGAAGTACATAACAGACATTAACAATTGTTACAATAAGAAGTTCCTGCTGTATAATAAGTAGTAGGCTTATGAGCATCCAAGCTTACTATAATGAAGGCAGTTAGTGGGGTGGAAAGAAAAGTAGTGGGTGGATGGGGTGAGTGATATTAGAGTGGGAGTTGCAAGGGCATAGCCAGCATGTTTTTAGATGCACTTTTAGTAAAGTTTTGAAGTGGGTGCATGATGGTACGGAGGTAATTGTCGGTGGGAGGGAGTTCCATAATTTGGCTATGGCGCAAGAAAATAGTGCTTCACCAGCAGAGTTATTGGCTTTAGTTACCTGACTTGCAGAATTCTGCCCAAGCAGGAAAGGAAGACATTTTTTTGTTTAAGGAGTTCCAAGGTAGGTTGCTGAAATTTCAGCATATGGAACTAACAATTTAGTGCGTTGATAGCAAGAGTAGCTGAGGTGTACACTTTTTTTATCCCATCTATCCAATGCTCGGGAATCCCTGTCTGAGGGGGTGGGATTCTTTGCTGAGGTTGCTTTAATCCCTTTTGGCCCTTGAGAAATGACCTCAGGGTCAGCTGTTGAATTTTTAAAAAGATATTTGTGTGAGTCAGGGTCTCTACAGTACCTGTCTGGCTTTCTGGGAGCAGGAGGTAGGGTGTCAGGAGTCAAGCTGGATTCAAGGAAAACATCATCCACACCATCTAGGACTGGGGGGATGGCCAAGGGCCTGTGTTGTGGAAGATCTAGGAATTCCCTGAGTCCCTTTTTAGACTGAGGGTAGTCCTGACTCTCCCATTGAAAATGCTCCCTTAAAGTACGCAAGGTTTCCCCAAAGGAAAAATCCTCTGGGGGAAGAGGTTGAAGGAATGGAGTCCTCTGCATCAGAATCCTCATAAGTGGAGAAAAAAAAATGTATCTGCTTTTACTGTATTTGTGTTTCTTCCTACTTTACTTTGCTTTTGCGACATCTTAAAAGTACTCAATTGTATTTATTACTGCTTGGCGTAACTCATTCTAAGCGTTTTAGTTTAAGCACTTGGGCTTCAGACCAGTTGTTTTACATTAAGAAGGTTTGTGGTCTGCACTGTAGTGGCAGAACAGGTAGCTTACATCCTTCTAAGTTGGGAACTGCTGATTGAGGGCTCAGTGTCTGTTATTCTAAAAGTGTATTAATTCTGGTTTAAGCACTTGGGCTTCAGGCCGGTTATTTTACATTAAGAGGGTTCGTGGTCTGCACTCTTGTGGGAGGAGAAGCTGGACTCTGCCCTTCTGAGCTGGGAATTTCTGGTTAAAGGCTTATAGTGCCTGCATATTTGAACTGCTTCTTACTGAAATTGGTACACCTTGTTTGCTGTAGTATAGACTAGATCCAGGCCTGCTGAATCTAGCTTTGTTTGTATAACTTGAGCACTAACCCAGGCATTCTTTAAAATATTCAATTGTATTTATTACTGCTTGATAGTAACTTGATTAAAGTGTAGCTATCATTCTAAGTCTTTTGGGTTAAGAACTTGGGCTTCAGACCAGTTGTTTTACATTAGGAAGGTTTGTGGCCTGCACTGTGGTGGCAGGACAGGTAGCTTACATCCTTCTAAGTTGGGAACTGCTGATTGAGGGCTCAGTGTCTGTTATTCTAAAAGTGTATTAGTTCTGGTTTAAGCACTTGGGCTTCAGGCCAGTTATTTTACATTAAGAAGGTTCGTGGTCGGCACTCTTGTGGAAGGAGAGGCTGGACTCTGCCCTTCTGAGCTGGGAATTTCTGGTTAAAGGCTTATAGTGCCTGCATATTTGAACTGTTTCTTACTGAAATTGGTACACCTTGTTTGCTGCAGCATAGACTAGATCCAGGCCTGCTGAATCAAGCTTTGTTTGTATGCTTGTTGTTTATTTGCTTGTTATTTTCCTGAAATGCTAATTCCACCTAAAATGTGGCTTTTCAGCGCTTCTGTGGATCCCTAGTGATATCTGCATTGCTTACTGTACTTATTTCCTTGTTTCACTTGAAAGAAAGTTACTGTTTGCCGTTTTTGCATTTAAGTTACCTGTAACACATTGCATTTAAGTTACCTGGCACTTGCTCACTAAAGCAATTATACAAGTCAGCACTAAAAAATTAAAAGCACTACACCCTCACAAACTCCCCTTGAGTACCTTGTTCCCCATTGGCCCTTTTTTTCAATTATAACGGAATTCCCAATACTATTCTAGCATGCCCAAAGGTCAGTTGTCAATCTCCTCTCTGGTCTAGCTGGTGAATCTGGGAATCTTGAGGCAATGTTACAACTGCCTCATGTACACAGACAACCCTCTCCTCCTCCCAACAAATTCCAACACATGTGAGAGATGCAACAGTATAGCCAAACTGGAGGCTAAGCTCTCTCAACTCAGTACTGGTGTAACCAGTCAGGAGGAGAAGGAAACCACACTCACTACAATTCCAGTCTCACATAGACCTACCACGACAGCAAACCAAACACATAAACACACAAAAACATACTCGGAGGCTCTAAATAAAAATCTGCCTAAGCAGCAGAGACCTCCAAAGCGGACACCCAAGCAACTGCTACCCCAAAACAAAACACGTGCAACACATAGCTCACAAAGCCAGTGTGCCGAACAGTCACAGCCTTTAAGGCTAAACAACACACCTGGATACACTTGTAATAAGTGTGACTATCGTCAGGCACACTGACGTCCCGCTCACCAGGCTGAACAAGGAGAAGGTCACGGTGAGCTGCCTGTCGGGCGCTAGGATCCGCCACATAACACAAGCACTCAGGTCACTCCAAGACAAGTACAAATATGACTCAGTTATTGTCCATGCTGGTTTGAATGACCTGAGACGTACCTCCCTGGACTACATGAAAAGAGACAGAGAGGAGCTCTCTGAGCATGTAGCCCAGGCCGGTATGACCCTGACCTTGAGTAGCATCTTACCCTCACCAAGAATGATGCCACAATATGAAGACAAGATGATCAATTTCAACAATTGGCTTAAGTATTGGTGTCATTCAAAGGGGATCCAATGCCTGTCAGCCTGGGATAACATGCTTGACAAGCCACGATGCTTCACTAGAGACGGCTTGCACCTGTCACCCCTGGGCTTTCGGATATTGGCAAAGGCTCTTGCTACCCCCATACTGCCTTTTTTAGGCAAGGCTCAAAAGACAAAGCCACCTCCATAGGTATCACAAGGGATAAGAAACTAAGAGTAATGCTACTCAACGCCAGAAGTCTAAACCTCAAGATGCACACACTCAAAACTCTCCCAAGCATGGAGAACATCGATACCTGTGCAGTAACAGAAACCTGGTTCAAGGCTCCCGAGAGCACCCCAGCACTACCAGGTTATACTTCATACCATGCTTTTCGGCCCCAAAACTTGGACCGAACCACAAAAGGAGGGGGAGTATCAATATTCGTCAAAGATACCCACACCTCCAGGTTGGTGGCACAGCACGAAGCATCAGAGACTATCCATGTGCAACTAACAGTGGGTAAAACTGCCTTCCAGTTTATAGCCTGCTACAGACCACTCTCCCAAACCCAGGAACCCCACTCGGCCTTCCTGAGAACACTGGAAAATATGAAGGTCTCTCCAAACACCATTATATTGGGCGACTTCAACTACCCAAACATAGACTGGGAGCATTACTCTAGCTCCAACACCCTAGCCCAAAGGTTCCTAGAATTTATAAACTCAAATGCTATGGAACAACTTGTTACCACTCCCACAAGAGGGGAAAACATACTGGACCTGATCATCACCAACATGAGGACTCTATGCTCCAGACCAGAAGTGTATCCCTCTCTGGTAAGATTAGACCATAAACTAATCTCACTGGATATTCACATCCCAATCCCACCCCCTGCCCAGAAAACCACAGTGAAAAACTTCTCTAAAGCAAATTTCACACTCCTCAAAACCAAGTTGGAATCCTTCAAAGCCCCCGGGCCTGTGGAAAATACGGCCCAGACAGCAGAATCCTTTATAAACGCATTATATGAACACCTTCAGGAATGCATGGATCATGAAATCCCAAATAAAACCAAGACCCAATCCTCCAAAGGCAGACGTCCTGTCTGGTGGACCCCAGCCATAAACAAACTATACAATAGAAGGAGGAAGCTACTACATGATAGAGCAAAATCCCAAAAAGGGAAGGCATCTCTGATCAGTATTAGCAAAAAACTACGGGCACTCATAAAATCGTCTAAGGCCAGCTTTGAGAGAAAAATTGCACAGGACACTAAGGATAATCACAAGGCTTTCTTTAGTTATGTTAGGAACCTGGGTGGGAATTCCCAGATATGCTCAGAATTAGTCCAAAATGACAAAAATACACCGAACCCACAGACATTGCCAACATCCTAGCTGACAGGTTCAGCGCAAACTCCCCCCCCTCCCCACCAAAAGGGCAAATATCTATCCCAGCAGAGTGCTGCCCCCCTGACATCTCAGATGCTCAGGTAAGAGCCGCCCTCTCCAAAGCAAAAAACACAGCATCAATGGGACCAGACGGTGTCCCAGGCTGCGTCCTACATGAACTCCAAGAAGAGCTAAACCCAAACCTAAAACTACTGTTCAATCTCAGCCTTACTACAGGATATGTACCCAAAGAGTGGCGTACAGCAACAGTGGTCCCTCTCCACAAAGGTGGTGCCTCAACGAATCCTGGAAAATATCGCCCCATAAGCCTGACTAGCTTGGTCTGCAAAGCTATGGAAAGGATCATCATGGACCTCATAAATAAAGATATTGGGGACCTACAGACACTGGATCCTACCCAGTTCGGCTTTGTTAAGGGCAGATCCTGCCTCTTAAACCTGGTTGATTTCTTTGAAACAGTCACCAAGGCCATTGACAAGGTGAAGGTGGTCCACACAGCCTACCTGGACCTCGCAAAAGCCTTCGATACAATACCCCACTTGGGCATTATAGATAAGCTCACCAGCTTAAATATAAACCCCTATGTCACTAGATGGGTTGCAAACTGGCTCAAGGACAGAACCCACATGGTTAGAATTGCTGGAGCCATGTCAGACTCCAAACCAGTTACAAGTGGCATCCCACAAGGCTCAGTCCTGGGACCTCTCTTGTTCGGTATATATTTTTCGTAGGTACAGGCCAACATGGAAGGATTGTGGCTGACCAAGTTCGCAGATGACTGCAAACTGGGCACCATAATAGACTCTCCAGCCGACACAAGCATCCTCCAAAAGGGCCTCATAGAAACAGAAAACTGGTGCCAGAGCCATGGCCTCAAGCTAAACATCAAAACGTGTATAGTCATCCCCTTTGGCAAAAACAAATTGCCCACAAATTACCACATAGGTGGTAATCCATTAAGTACAGAAGAAGTAATTAGGGACCTGGGGACCCAAGTTGATAGCAATCTCTCATTTGACAACCACGTGGCCAAAGTGGTTAGAAAAACATTTTATATAGCCCACCTAATCATGAAGGGATTCACATCTAGATCAGGGGGAGGTCATCATGCCTCTTTACTCATCCCTCATCAGGCCCATAATTGAGTACAATGCCCCTTTTGGGATGTACCTTACCAGACACCTGCAGCAACTGGAAAGACCCCAAAAGTACCTCACCAAGAGGATCAAAGGGCTCAAACAGATGCCATATGCTGCCCGGTTAAAGAAACTCCAGCTCTACTCAGTGGCATACCACCTGCTCAGAGGCGATCTGTACCTGATGTATAAAGCCATGTCCAACCTGGAATTAATGGACATGCTGCACTTCAGAAAATCCAAATCCCATCGAGCTACGTGCTCGAGAGACTTGAACCCCAGCACTGAAATAAATAGGACATGCTGGAGGGACAGAGGTGTGGTTTGAACCCTGGGCCTAAGAAACTCAGTCATTTTTGAAAGAACGGTAGTCTCGAAAGAAGACGTCGGTTTGGGTTGAGATTCAATAGTGTGAAGGACTTCCTCAGAAGCTGGTGCCTGCTCAGTGGCTCCAGACCCATCTAAGGTAGAAATGACCGCAGGAACCTTAGTTGAAGAGTATTGCAGCATACTGGACTCCGAAAGGGTCTTGGTAGTGGCCTGCAAATCAACTGAAGTGGGCATCAGGGGCTGCCAAAGCACCTCATTGAGTACTGGAGGACTGACGACTAGCTTAATGGAAGCATTGTCGGTAGGTTTGGACCTGTGAGGTCTGTCTCTGTCTTTATCTTTCCTTTTTTTGGAAGATCTGCTGTCACTGTAAACGAAAGTATCTGGCTACAATAAGAGCCTGACGATGGATAGTTCTGGTGTTGAACAAAGCACAGAAGTGACAACGGGGGACGTCAAGGTCTGGGCCTAAACAAGTGACACAGTAAGAATGGAAGTCTCGGTGTGGTATTTGCTTTCCACAGGCAAGACAATTATTAACTTTTTCTGACATCGGTTAGTGCAAGAAAAAAGGATCTCCAATGGGGTACTTAGCTTTAGAAGACTTCAACTTCAATTCGGAGATGAAAACTCAGGTAGTGGCCGACTGGCACTAGTGTGAACTGCTTCTGCTTCGGACTCCATGGCAAGAAAGACTGATGTAATGGAGTCGGCTGCCTTACTTCATACTACTGACGACCTGACATCAGTCCTCAAGCGACCGCAACCAATGTAGAAATACTAAGTCTCTGGTATTTTGGCCGGCCAAGGGCTACCTTGGCAGGGATAACCCAAATGTGATGACTGCAACAGTGAAACATGAAGAACATCTAGTTTTGCGGTGGCTTTTGACTTCATTATTAGTATTCTGACAAAATGATAGAGGTCATCTACTCTGTCCTGTGGAAGTCTTGCTATTTGAGTGGTGTTTATCTCTGCTCCTATGAAGACTAAACTTTGAGCTGGCTCTAGCGCAGGTTTTTCATAATTCATGGTAATGCCTAGAGAGGAGGAGCAGAGGTGACGGACATAATTCCTTGACTGGAGTAAATGATGCCTGGTCGGGGAGGTTATGAGCCAGTCATCCAGGTATGGAAACACGCAGAATCCCTTGCATCTCAGGTGAGCTGCTACTACTGACATACATTTGGTGAACACTCTGGGGACTGCAGTGAGACCAAAGGGCAGAGCTCAAAAATGGAAGTGACTGGCTCCTAGCCAGAAGTGCAAGAACCTCCTGAACCACCTGTCCATTCGAATATAATAGTACGTGTCCTGAAGGTCTATAGAGCACATCCAAATGTCTTTTTCCAGTAATGGAATGGAAGTATTGACTGCAGTGTCACCATCTGGAACTTGGTCTTTTTTACCTATTTGTTTAGATTGCTGAGATCCAAAATGAGCCTTCAGTCCCCTTGTCCTGTTTGGAACTAAAAAGAATCTTGAGTAAGTTCTGGATCCTCTCTGGTCTGTGGGGACTTCTTGGATGACTCTTTCTTAGCAACTTTTGGATTTCTACTGTTGCTTGTTCCTTTTGACTGGGTGGAACATCTGGAACATTTTGAACTGCTTTGTTTATGAGGAAAGGAAAACAGAAGGGAATGATATATCCTCTGGATATTACGTCCTGCACCCATTTGTCATTTATCGTTAGTCAGGTTTCTTGGTGCACAAAGAATCAACCTCTGACTGCCTCCAGAGGCGAGCATTCGGGCACTCCTTCAGGAGTGTTGGAAGGGTTTCCCAAAGCAAGATTCTCTGGAGCCCTGGTTTTGTGGGCCTCCTCTGCAGTGAAGGAGGCATCTTTCATTACTGTTCCCCCTCTGCCGCTGAGGGAACCCTCACCTTGTTTGTCCTGGTAAGACCTTTGAGATTTTCTGAACCACATTTTCCCACTACCTATTGGACCCTTGGGAAAAGGTCTAGTAGAAGTGGAAAAATGCATTCCAATGGCAGACAAGGTCTTGTCCTCTTGTTCACACCTGGTGAGAATTTCATTCACTTTCAGCCCAAAAAGGGAGAAGTCGTCAAAAGGAGGTTAATGAAGGAAGACTTGAAGGGATCCATGAAATCACAAAGGTGCATCCAGGCCTGCCTCCTAAGAGAAATGCTGCCCTACTCGTTCCATCTTCTGCATAAGAAATGAGTCTCATGGACGAGTTAACAACTGAATTCAAGGTGCTGAGCATTGATTTTATCTGCCGCCACATCAGGGAGTCTGATAATTCTTTAATCAGGTCCCTCTGCAGTCTAGTGAAGTGGGTAAGATAATTCAGAGACTGCAAGGCAAAGGTCGCTGATGAAAAGACATGCTTCCCATACCTATCCATAGTCCTAGAGTCCTTGTTAGGAGGATGGATAGAGGAACTTGTTTCAGAGAGCTCCTTCCTGCTGCCGCAACCATGGCATCAACCCCTACACCCTTTGTTAAAAAAACTGTTTTTCTTTTGGGGCAGTAATATACTTATTTAGCCTCCTAGGAGTAGGGTCTATGGTGTCTGAAGTCTCCCAAGCCTTTTGCGAGATTAATTCCACAAGCTCGTCGAAAGGAGGAGTCACCCAAGAAGTTGATGGGTGAGATGCAAAGGCTTTCAGGAAGACCGACTCCTCAGCCAAAGGGGTAGAGGACTGCCAATCACCTCTCTGTGTGAAAGAACTCCCAAGATCTGACAAACAAGCTGTTGGAGCTGAAGGAATCTCTGGAATAGAAAAGAGCAGCTCTGAAGCAGAGGTAGGAGCCGAACTCACCCATGCCAAGGCCCCCAGAGGCATAGTTGGAACCAATGAGATCCGAAAGGTCTCCACAGATCCAACAGGGGAGTGTCGGCTCCTAGAAGTCTCCTGCTCCAAAGGCATAGAGACACTTGGGCAGATATCCAATCCAAGGAAGGTATCGGTCCTGGACCCGACACCAACACAACCTGGATATCAGAATCTTCCAGTTCCAAAGCAGGGGGACAGATTGGAGGAGGAACTACTACAGAAGAGGAGGTTTGAGTCTGACCCAATTTCTCTGGGCTCGGATCTAACAGTAGTTTGGCCAAAGCAGATGTCTAAAAAAGTCTCTCTACAACCCTATCCACATCTTCATCAGATAAACTCCTGGTAGATCTAATGGACAGGGTAGCTGACCTTGATCTAGCTAGTAGTGGAGAAGGGAGCAGTGAAGAAATCTTTTCAACAGAGGGAGATCAGCTCCTATGTCTATGCTCCGTTGTAGCAGTACACGACAATGAAATTTCCCGCTCCAAGGGAGTTTTGGAACCAGAAGGAGATGTCTGCTCTGATACAGCCTTCGAATCCATTAACTTCAGAGTCTTCTACCTCAGCTCCGATGAAGGACTTTTGGTAGGTTTAACAAAACACAAAAAGAGCCAGCACCTTGGGAGCATGAAGATTTATTCAAAAAAACAGACCAGTTTCAGCTTGTAGCTTTCATCAGTGGTGCATACTGTCCACAGTTATGCTGTTCAACCTGTTTGCTGCATGGCAAATGAGATCTGGGGTAATTACAGGGTTGCATTATGGGTAAATAATGAGGCCCACGAGTTTTGCTGAAGACTTTGAGTTGGAGAAATGGCCGAGATGGATCCGACGCACTGGATCCAACCCACAAGTGAGAATAAAGGTGAGATTGACATCACATCAGTAGTTTTATATAGGACTGGGCACAGGTTTGAAGGTAAAAGTGGATGCGGTAATATGCGGCTGTTGGGCAGGGTTAGGATTAGATGTTGGGGAATCCTTGGTTAGAAATGCTATACAATCTATGAAATAAGAGATAAACTGTATTACAGTTTCAAATGTATTACAGTTTCAAATGTTGAGTTACTAGGAGAGGAGGCAGGGTTGAATTTTTGCCAGGAATGCAAGATTTATTTAATGGCTGTCCAGATTTCTTTAGAGATGTGTTTTCTTTTATTCTGAAAATAATTATAGTGTAGTTTTTTTTTGTCTTCTTTTACTCCGAACTTTAAGATATTGTAGTTTTATTCCTTCCATGCTTTTTTTCTATCCTGCATTAGTATTCTCCTCTTTTTTTTTACATAGCCAACTTGCATTATTTTAGTCTCTTCCTTTTAGGAGGTGCAATGGTATTTAGGATATTCAGGAAAGTTGTACTGAATTCATTTAAAGCATCATCTAAGGGGAGGATTCTTAGGAAGCTCCAGTTAATAGGTGATAGAGTAGTAATGCACATTTCTGGGTTAAACTTGGAAAGAGTTACACCTTGTTTTATAAACATGCTTTTTAAGTGGATGTGTCAGAAGTCTGGTTCTACAGACTGGGAAACAATCGATGACAGAGATGATATTGTACTTGTGGTGTACTTGCTAAGTTCTGACACTAGGATCCAGTCCAGTTGGGAATTTGATGTTTTACTATAATGTATGGGGCTATTAATTAGTTGTGTGAAGCCATATAAGTTTATACTAGATGTAGGGGGTTAGAGTTTATGTCCAATCAACTGACAATCACATCACCGAGTTCTATAAACCAACTGACAATCACATCACCTAGTTCTATTTTTTTCTTGTGGAATTGTTACGAATATTCAGTGTAGGACAGCTTCTAGTATAAATCCCTCCTGGCAACAACAACAATACATCTAAAGGACAGTAATACATATTTGTTTATAATTCATCTTTGCAAAACTGGATTGGATTTTGGTATTGGTTAGCTGTAAGGACCAATGTGGTAGTTGCCGGGAAATATTAAATTAAAGCAGTACCACCACCTTTCCTCTTCGTGTAGTCATTACAAATGATATTGAAGCTGGGATGTGTAACTCAAGTTGTTTATGCTGGGTTTAAGCCAAATTTCAGTTACAGCAAAAATGTCAGGCATATGTTGGGTAATCCAGGCATGCAGTTCAGAGGTTTTATTTTTTATACTATTAACATTTATGGCAGCAAAAGTTAGATTACTGGAGTTGTGGGTTGGCCACTGTAGGGTTGGAGAGGTTTGTGAAAGAGAAATGTCTTGATGTTCATTACAGTAGGTTGAGCCAGGATTAGGGTGAGTGTCTCCTCCTAGAAGGATTTTAGTATATTGCAGAATTACTGATACTTGTTTTTGGAAGAGTATTTTTCCACTTAATTTTATTTTGGTTTGAGTTAAAATGGAGTTAATCTGTCTATATTTGGAGTAAAGGTGTGGGTTGTCATTAAATAAGGTTGGTGCGATGTGTGGAGAGTATAGGGAGGAAGTATGAATAGGTGGTCAGGAATGGAAGAAAAGATCTTTATAGCTATTATAGGGTCAAGGTAGGATAAGAGATGGCTTAGTAGGAGGAGAATAGAGGATAAGCTGAGGAGCAGCATGATTAAGTAAAGGGACCTGTATTTTATTGATGGGAGGTAATAGGGAAATAGGGATCAAGAAGGAAAAGACATTGCATGGCACTTTGATATTTACTGGTGGTGGAGTGATATCCATCATGATAAAAATCTATTGTGCCCACCTATTACACATAACAGTGATCTGAATCCACATTTTCAACTTTTGGCTTACATACTCAGACATTAATGTTTGACAGGCGAGCTCATACACAGTTGCTTTTTCTCATATTCATTTTAACCCATGCCTCATTTTCAAGAAAATTTTCAATGAAAACACTCAAACAAAAAAACTAAACAGATTTTCAGAATCCCCACCCTCTTTTAACTTAGAATAAGCACACAAAATAAGTTGGAAAAATAAAGTAGGAGACAATGATATGTAGGGATGCTATCAGACTGCGGAAGTTAAGGTTAAGAAAAGAAAGGCAGTTTCCATACAGAAGGGGTAGTTGTAGAAAATAAATTGATGAGTTGTTATAAGAAGGGTTACGTAAAAACTGTAGTTCTGTTATACCTCTGATGTCCTGAAGTCCAATGGTTGGGGTCACCAGCTAGCTGGGAGAGGAGGCTCTGGTACTTGAGCAAGCCACAGGCTTCTGTATGGAAAGAACTCCCAATAATCAGTACTGCAACATTTTGTGCAGCCTGTTCTGAGTGCCAAAGGGCAGACCCAACTCAGGAATTAAAAAACCTCTGAAACCTTTGTCCACTGTAGCAGTCCCTTTTGAATGTAATCATAGTAAACAATAGTCATAAGTAAATCAGCAAATAGAGTTAATTTCTCTTGCTTGGTGTTCTAGGGGAATCCTTTTATTATACTGTCTCTAATTTCTATGCCAATGCCTCTACATATATGGCAAAAAGTGGTGAAAGTTGACATCCTTATCTCATACTCCTCTTCTGATTTAGTGCTTCAGTAAGCCCACCATTTAATTTCACTTGGGCCTCTGAGCCCTGATACAATTGTTTAATCACTTCTACAAGTTCCCTTGGAATCCCAAATTTCTCCATAAGTTTACTTTCTGGATCAGATAAGTCTTCAATACATTGTCATTTATTTGTCTGCCCTATAAAAAACACACTGATCTAAACAAGTCTAGGCGTCACCTTAGTACAACTATCAGACATAATTGTCATAGATACTTTATAGTTGTGGTTAAGAACAGAGGTTGCCCTGTATGATCCCACTCTTGCAGGCAGACTTCTCTTCTTTTGGTATTATGGTTAGGACTGCCTTTTCCAATTTGCTTCTCTTTGAGCACTTTTGTTATGTGAAGTCCCCCAAATTTCTAACAAGTTCTCCTCTTTGTCTTTCCACAATTCTATTGACAGGCCATCTGATCCTGAAGACTTATCAGTTGCCTGCTCATTTATACTTGCATTTACCCCCTGGTGTGGCATTTTTTTTAAATATTCTCCAACTCTTCTTCAGGTATTTCCAGATTCACTAGAAATCCATCTGCTCTTGCCTGCTAGTCAGAAGCTAGCACATTCTGATAGAAGTTTCACAAAATGTCTGCAATTTGGATATGGTCATTATGCAATTGTCCTATTTGTTTTTCTCTCATTTTTATTACTCTTCCTTCTATTTTTGAGATCTCAAGTTACAGGCCAAATTTTTTTGCATCTTTGGTAGAGTTTTCAAAATAGGATTGTTTAATAGATCAGGTTTAAATTCACAAAACTCTAATGAGCCCTCATTTTTGTCTAATGTTCAATTCATTTATTTCATCATTGAGTGGTTGGCCTCTCTCTTCTCTCCTCTACTCTAAACTCTTAAACCTTATTAAACTTTCTTTGTAGGACTGAAGTGGACATGAGTGGCCCTGGAGAAAGCAGACTTCTTGTTTCTAAGAGTTTCACAAGACGAAATGCCAGCAGGGTCAAGAGGAACCAGAGAATGATTCAAGGGCTCCGGAAGAGCTAGAGTGGAGTTGCCTATCAAAGGCTGAGGCAAAGGAAAGCCAGAGTTGAAACCAAAGCCTCCCTGGAAACTCTTGTTTTCTTGGGCACTTAACTGGGAATGTTTAAGAAGCCAAAACCTTTGTCTATGACAATGCTGATAAAAACTTTCAAATTTTGATTCTCTACATGAAGCATTGAGGCACTATGTCTGCTTCTCAAAGTCTTAGAAGTAAAGGAAGAACAAATTAAACAAGCCTGAGTATCATATTCTTCCCCTAGACGGAAAAGACATCTGATGATCTTTGTATGACATCTGTTGCCCACATAAACACTTTCACTGTCTCAGACTTAAATTCTCATTTTTTTCAATAAAAATGGAATGTAGTTCCCAAGGGAGGCTTCTTATCTGCCGACTTTGTGATAACTAGCCAACCACCAAACGTACAAAGTTGCAGCTGTAAGCAAGTCTTGCTGACTGCCTCAACAAGAATTCAAAGCTTTGGCGCTCATATATTTATTTTTATACCCTCTTTTTCTCAAGTTCTAACAATCGTACCAGCCCATGGAAGGTGCCCAAAACCTTTCAAAACTGTCTGGAGGTCCCACATAACTTAGGCTACAGCAACAGTAATTTAATGATGACTATCCTACTTACCCACAGCATCTTTTTTTAATGTTCAGAAATACATTGTTTTATATATACTACTGTTAAAGCCAACATCAAAAATTGTTTCAGGACTTTTAACTAACACAAAATCAACACAATACAGGGAACCCAAAGAAAATATGTTTACACAAAATACTAATAAATGCTGTCATAATAAAGTACAGCTGTACAAGTTCCACTTACCATAACAGTAGATGTTCAAATTCCTCACTGCTGCAGTAGCCATTTGGCTACATGGGATGCATCTTGCCAAGAATTTAACAACTGGCCAGCTTCACAAAGCTCTGGCTTCCCTCCACTCCTTCATTCTGACTGCTGACTGGACAGTCTACTGGAGGGGAAATCAGCCATCAGAATGAAGAAATCTTCAGAACTTTCTTTCTCATACAGAGACTAGCATATTCATCCTGAGCCTCATATAAACAGAAAACAAAACCTTTATATCCCAACATTTAACTACAGAGGGATGATGGGTGGGGGTGTCTACTGCAGCAGTGAGGAATTTGAAAATCTAAAGTTATGCTAAGTACAATTTACAAAACTCTACTACATTCAGCCATAACCTCTCAACCGGGAAACATCAAAAATCTGGAAAAAGGCCCAAGTAGGTACAACTGGCCAAAAATTGGAACGCTGATTAACATAAGATTCGCATATATAACTATGTAATCCCACCCACTCTAGTGGAATTGTGGGATACTATCGGCATGCATTTTCTGCACAGTAAGTTATGAACATCTAATTATGAAAAAAGAAGACAGGCTTTCTTCAGGGTAGTCTACCTAAACCTTATTAAATAATGGCAATAAACCTAAAAATTATAAACTAAGATTTACAGATTATTTTCAAAATGCACACTACTGAACCAATCAAAAGTTAAGGAGGGTAGTGTTTCAGTTTTAAAGGGTTAACCTACCTATCAAGACAAACATTCTAAATTGACTGTGAAATGCATTAGTTTGGAACCACCCCAACACACACACACACACACACACACACACACACACACACACACACACACACACACACACACACGTTCCTCATTTTGGAGATGGAAGGTTGAGAGCTATGTTGTAAAGCACACTTCTGATACTATGACATTATATTATTCCTGTCTAGGATAGATTTTTGAATTACTTAATCTATTCGTTTGAAAACAACGAACTCACCATTTACTCACATTACAAATCCCTGTCTGGGATAGATTTGAATGATTTACTGGATTTAGTTCACCTACTTCTCAGCTGTGAAGTTTACTTGCACTGTGACATTCATTTTTGTTTCTGTTTAATTACATATACCATATTATGGTGTTGAATTTATTAATCCAGTGTGTAGCACTGGTCATTCCTACTTTTAGAAAATGACATTAGTTCAGAACATATTGCTCTCCACAGGTTTTTATGCAGTTTGGAATGCGTCTTCCATGCATGGTAAGCCCAAACCACAAGACTGACATCCTGAGACTTAGAAGATTCACTACTGAAAACTGTACATATTTGAAAACAAATTTAGACCATTTATACACATTACTATACTGGAGAACACCAGACTGAATGCAAAACCGTGGTTGTATTCCTAGACGCAAGTTATGCTTATTTCTCCATTATCGCTCAACATACAATAGAAGCAGTCCTGCAACATGTATGTGGTAGGATGCACACAGTACCTAAGGGCAAATTCTCAAACGAGGGTTCACTCCAAGATAAAAAAAAAAAAAACTTGAGTATTTGTTATAGACTGTACCCAGAGTAAAAATATTCCAAATGATATGATCTCCAATTCCTTAACATTATGTAATGAAGATGGCATAACTTCAAGACCAGGTTAAAAAAAAAAAAAAAGATTACTATTCACAAAAAAAAAATGTTTCTACTCTCCCTATTTATTCTTCCTGGTTACCAATAAAGAAAAAGAAAAATATAAAATACAGTTAAAGAGATTAACTGGGATAATCAACACCAGTATACTTACATGCAATTTTGTTCTTATACTTCAACACCAGTCTACTTACATGCAATTTTGTTCTTATGCATTTTTTTCTTGTGTTATTTCCTGATTATATTAAGAGTTGCCTTGATTACAGCAAGCTGCAGTCATGTGAAAATTATAGGACATAGATGATGGATTTCCATATATACTACACTAATAAATGTTGTTCATAATCATGTGACAAATGTACCAAATTAGGGGCACTTCAAATATCAGAACAACTGACTTGAAACTTTGATAGGATAAGAGGGTCTGAATTAACGATGTGCATTGTCTGAAGCAAAATGAGTACATAGCTTTAAAAATTGACTGTAAAAAATCATCAATCTTGAGAGGGAGGGAGCAAAAATCTAAGTTGAAGTCAGGGATTTTAGTGACAGTTAGGGGTAGTTTAGCGGTATGCACCTGTCTCTTTTTAAATGTTCGAAAGTGGCTACAGACTGCTCTTTCTGTACTTTTCCAATTCACCACACTTAAGGTTTCTACCTCTGCCTACCCTCTTTGGGCAGGACAGCACTGTCGAAGCAACTGTGATAAAAAATATGAAAATTGGTCAACTGTCTGGTGTCCGAATAAGGTAGGTAACACACTGTGGTGAAATGAGTCCCGACGACATATATCCCGAATCACTCACATCACCTTTTAACTTCTGCTTTTACAGTAAATGTGCACCACCATAACTATAATTCTGAAGCCAGACCCAAAAAAAAAACCTACTTGTAATTCTGATGTAGATGGGCTGTTGGGTTTGGAAAGCATGCAGTCTTGTCCCAGAACAATTTCTCTCTTTGCATCGTTCACACAGTCTTTATAGACTGGTTCCCTATCCCCATGCAACCCCAACACAAAGGTTACAAAGCCAATGACTACTGCAATGACCAAGAGGAGTACCAGATGTAGGCTGGGCCTGATTTTGCCCATGCTGTGGCTCTCAGGCACTCACAACCCAGAAGGGACCCTGTCCTTGGGACTGCTGCTCACCTAATGTGAACTACCTTGGACATACCCACCGTATACTAACTACACTATCGTCTTCTACCTAAGTGAGAATAGTAACCACACTATCTTCTTCTACCTATTGTTACTATAGCAAGTAGTTCCTGGTAAAAGTCATTGTTATTCTTCTTGTGTTGCAGCTTATTCTACAACCTAGCCTGGTTTAAACGAGAATGGTTCTGCAAGCTCTACAGTTTCCCTGGGTTCATATCATTTCTTATGCCTGCATTAATACTGTTGAGAGAATCCAATAGGAGTGTTGTGTTATCAGGCTAAGAGTGTTGCTCTTATGACATTAAATAGTCAATTTTAATATTTCCATCATAGTTCTCAATAGAACAGGGACAAATCTAGAAATAAGCAGGGACACTTGAAATATCAGTACTATCAACGTGAGATATTAACAGAATAACAAGACTGTAAATTAATATACATTTTCCAAAGTAGACTTCTGCAACTCTGTTGTCATTATTTAAGTGTAATTCACCACCTAGTTAATTGTGTCAAACTTAATTTATAAAGCACAGTTCACTGAAGTAGTGGAACTCGTTTGGGACTGTTATAGTAATGGAGCAGTTCGGACATTAATTTTCTAAACATGCTTCCAAGCTCCAATATCTTCAAATGTCTTTTCCTAGTTTTTGTACAACATTTTTAAACTGCCGCAGGCATGCTTAGTGGGTGAAGTCAGATTTCTGAAACCAAAAACTTATCTTGCCTGGAGAATATGCTGTAAATAAAGAAAACAAATCGTGATTTCAAGGGGCTATGTGGGAATTCGTGGCACCCCATTATTTTAGCCCCAAAACCGGGAAATTCTGAGGAATTCAGTACAGTTGAGAGGTATGCATTTAAGATTCTCACTGCAGCTGTACCTTTTTAGCTACATGGGTTGACTATCAAAGTCTACCCAACCAGTGAGGAGGAGGAGGAGACAGAATAAGGATCAAGGAGCCATGGAGAATGGTCCTAAGCAAAGACAGCCTTGGACTGGAAAAGGAATACAATTTGTAATACTTTGTAAAAGTAAATACATAGTACCACGTTGCTGCCTCTAGAATGCTTCTAGAGTCCACCCATTTCCAGTATGCCATCATAGATACTAAGGTTCTAGTGGAACGTGCCTTGATACTGCCTGGAACTGATCTACCAGGGTAGGTATAACAAAAAGTAATATCCGAGGACAGCCATCAAGAAATAGTCTGTTTTGACACAGGTTGTTGCTCTTTTGTCCCATCGTAACAAATGAAGAGCTGATCAGCTTTTCTGAAGGACTTAATTCTGTCAAGATAGTACCCGAGCTTAAGGTATTGTAGTAATTGAGCAAGTTCTGTAATGCTGGATTAATAATAGCTATAAACACTTGTGATGTACAATGTATGTAATTGGAAACATAGTAATATGGTTTGTTTTCATTAATACTAAAAAAAAAGTTATGTACTCACCCATAACGTTCCATCTGTGTTGATGATCTTCATTCATCCTTAACAAATGGGTTTGGATCTGATCTATCAGATCTGACTCAGCCAGCGCTAAAGCTTGCAGCCACCAGATCTCTCAAGCTTCTCCCTTACCCAGAATGTGCCCTGCTAATTACCTCAGATCTTGTGTGCTGCCATATTAGAGGAGAAAGGATGAAAGGAATTATGGAAAGCCATATCCAGTGTCACACACACACACACACACGTGTGTGTGTGTGTGTGTGTGTGTGTGTGTGTGTGTGTGTGTGTGTGTGTGTGTGTGTGTGCGCGCGCATAAGTGTACCTGTTGAGAGACCATGTAAATACTCGTTCCTCCAGATGTCATGGATGGGGGTAAGTGGGAGGGAAGTTGAGGATAAATGAAGATCAACAACACAGATGGAACTTTATGGTGAGTACATAATTTCTTTATATGATGTTGTCAATCTTCATTCTATCCTCAACGAATGGGACAGCGTCCCTAGCTACTTGTACTCAGGGTGGACTCAAGGAAGGATATTCCTGAGCATCACAGAACCAAATGATGCTTTACCGCTAGAGACTTGATCCAATTTGTAATGAGCGATAAAGGTATGAGGAGTAGCCCAAGTTGCTGCTGCGCACATGTCATCCATAGACATCCTAGACTGAAAAAAAACATGGAAGTAGCCACAGATCTAGTACTGTGTGCTTTCAATGGATGTGTAAGAGAAATGCCCACTTTAGTATGGACAAAAGAGATGCAATTTGTCAACTATTTTGATAGAGTAACTTTAGAACCTGAGTTTCCCAATTTTGGCTCAGAAAAGAAAACATATAGTTGATCTGATTTCCTGATTTTTTTTCTGTTCTATGCCAACAGAATTGCAATGGTCTGTGAACATCTAGTAAAATAAAATATATACTCCTTTGTTGGTAAATTTAGGGAAAAAAAACGGCAAATTGACAGTATTATTTATGTTGGATTCTGACACCACCTTTAGAAGAAAGGACAGGTCTGTACATACGGTCACTCTAACTTTGTGGAAAAAACAAGTAAGAAGGTTCAGAAGACAGTGCATGGATCACAAATTCTTCTTACAGAAGTGATTGCAACCAAGAAAATAATCTTCCATGAAAGGTATTTAAGGTCACATTTAGCTGCTGGTTCAAAGGGAGGTTATGTTCATAGGTAAGTACTAAGCTATCGGCTCTGAGGTCTATATAAGCCTAGCCAAAAAGATTCCCTGGCTTTCGCCACCCAAGGAAATTATTTTCCTGTGCCCCTGTCAAGCAGTGCTGCAGAAGTGATCCCTGGGGTGAATTTTCTATTTCCCATCCAGTTGTCAAGGTTGTTCTTAAAGAGGGCAAATGAGGAGCTTTGCTTGACAGGAATAGGGAGTCTGTTCCATAGTATAGGGAGTCTCTGGAACAGGAATCTATCTCTCCAGCATGTTCTGTTTATTGTGGTGACAAGGTTTAGGTCCATGGAGTGTGTGGTACGGAGAGATTGGTATTTCTTTGGGTATGACATAGCTTTGTATGTTAGGCAGTAAGCGATATGCAATGGAGTACAGATGGTCTGCGCATGGCATCTGTTTGAGGCCGGTAATCCTCTTAGTGAGGTATTTCTGTTGCCTCTCCAATTACTGTAGGCGTCTTGTGAGATACATGCCAAAAGGGGCATTGTACTCTATGATTGGTCTAATGAGGGATGAGTAGAGAGGAACAATGACCTCCTTTTTTCTAGAGGAGAACCCTTTTGTGATAAGGTGTCTCACGTAGAAGGATTTCCTGACTACTGTGGCGATGTAGTTATCAAATGAGAGACTACTATCCACCTGTGTCCCGAGGTCTCATCACACTTTCACTGTTTAATGAGCTACTGCTTATGTGGTAGTTCATAGGTGCCGAGTTGATCCCAAAGGGGATGACAATGCACTTCTTAGTATTGAGCTTGAGGCCATGACTTTGACACCAAGCATCTGTCTCTGTGAGGCCCTTTTGTAGAATGTCATCATTTGGTGATTCTATTATGACTCCCAGTTTGCAGTCATCTGTGAACTTTGTTAGCCAAAGACTTTCTATCTTGGCCTGCACTTCAGAGAAGTAGATGCCAAACAGGAGAGGACCCAGGCCAGGACTGAACCCTGTGGTACTCCACTTGTCACTGATCTGAAGTCGGACTTGGAGTTGGCAACTTTTACTCTGGGCCACCCATTCTGTGACATAGGGGTTTATGCCCAGTTTAGTGAGTTTATCAATAATTCCAGCGTGGGAGATGGTGTCAAAATCCTTGGCAAGGTCAAGATAGGCTGTGTGCACTACCTTGCCCTAGTCTACAGCTCTCTTGACTGTTTCATAGAAGTCAATCAGGTTTAGTAGAAATTATCTACGCTTTACAAACACAAACTGAGTGGGGTCCAGGGTTTGGAGGTTACCTATGTCTTTGTTTATAAGCTCCAAGATGATACGTTCCATGGCCTTGCAGACCAGGCTCATCAAGCTAATGGGGCGGTAGTTACTGAGGTCCATGGTAGCACCCCCTTTGTGGAGTGTGATAACTGTCGCTGTACACCATACAGTAGGCACATAGCCTGAGGTGAGGCTATGATTGTACATGGCACTTAGGTGGGGTGCCAGTTCGTTCTGTAGTTCGTGCAGTATGCAGCCTGGGATGTTGTCTGGTCCCATGGATGCTGTGTTTTTGGCTTTGGAGCGGGCGGTCTTTACTTGTTCATCCATGATTACACAGGCTTTACATTCTTCTGGTATTAAGATGGGCCCTTTGATGGGTGAGGGGGGGTAAAGTTAGCACTGAACCTATTTGCCGGATGCTGCAATATCAGTTGGTTCTGTATATTTAGTGTCAATGTGCTGCAGCTCAGAGCAGATCTGAGTGTTGCCACTGAGATTCTTGACATAGCTGTAGAATGCTTTGTGGTTGTCTTCTGAATCAGTGGCAATTTTATTTTCATAACTGGCTTTGGAGGATTTTATGAAGGATCACAGCTTCTTGCTGAGGCTGACCAGGGAGTTCTTCCAATCTTGGGTTTTTACTCTTTTTTGCAACAGTTTTTCCTTCTGTTGTAGAGTTTGTTTATGGAAGGTGACCACCAGATTGGCTTCCTTTTTTTGGAGGATAGCATATTGGTTCTGTTGGGGGTGGCACGATCCATGCACTCGTGTATGTGCTTATACAGTGCATTTGCGTAAGATTCAGCAATCGTACTTTTAATATCCGTCTGGGTGGCTGTCATGAAGTTTGCCACTTCTGTCTTAAGTAGCATGAAGTTGGCTTTGGAGTAGTTTTTGACAGTGGCTTCCTTAATGGGGGGGGGGCTGAAATGTGGATGTCTAGGGTGATTAGCTTGTGGTCAGATCTGACCAGTGAAGAGTTGACCTCTGGCATGGAGCACTGGTTACCCATATTGGTAATGACCAGGTTGAGGATATTGCTGCTCCTGGTGGGGGTGTGGACAAGCTGATCCAAGGCTTTGGAGTTTATGAATTCCAAAAAATGTTGAGCGAATGAGTTGGTACAGGAGTAGCTTTCCCAGATGATGGTGGGGTAGTTGAAATTGCCCATAATTAAGGTATTGGGTTGTACCTTAATATTTTCCAGTATCGGAAGAAATGAAGAGTGGGAATCCTGGGGCATGGTGGGGATCTGTAACAAGCTACAACCTGGATTGCAGTCTTGTCCAGTGATAGTTGCGCTTGGATAATTTTGGATGCATTATGTTGAGCAACTAGCCTGGAGGTGTGGATATCCTTGATGAATATTGATACACCTTTGCCTTTAGTGCTTCGGTCCAGTTTAGATGGCCGAATGGTGTGGTATGAATTATAGCCTGGTAATGTAGGGGTGCTCTCTGGAGTCTTGAACCAGGTCTCTGTTACTGCACAGATGCTGATGCTCTCAATTTTTAGGATTGCCTCAAGTGAGTTCATTTTGAGGTTTAGGCTTCTAGCACTGAGTAGCATTACTCTCAGAGTTTGCTTGCTTGTACCTGTTATAGTGGTGAATTTAGTATTTGAACCTTGCCTAAAAAGGGCACTACGGGGTGGCAAGAGCCTTAGCCAGTATCCGGAATCCCAGGGGTGACAGGTACAGACTATCTCTGGCAAAGCATCGTGGTCTGTCGACCATGTCGTCCCAGGCAGACAGATGCTGGATCCCCTTAGAATGACATCAAAAACTTAGACAATTGTTGAAGTTAATCATTTTCTCCTTCTACTGTGGTATCATCCTGGGTGAGGGCAGGATGCTACTCAGGGCTAGGGTCTTGCCTGGCTGGGCTACCAGATCCAAGAGCTCCTTCATGTCTCGTTTCATGTAGTCCAGAGAGGTGCGTCCCAGGTCATTCACATGAACATGGACAATGACAGAGTCATTATCATACCTGTTGTGTAGTGACCTGAGTGCATGCGTTATGTGGTGAATCCTGGCACCTGAAAAGCAGCTGACTGTACTCTTATCTTTATTCAGCCTGGTGAGTGGGATGCCAGTGTGCCTGACTACAGAGTCACCTATGACTAGTGTGTTAGGTACTTTGTTTTGCCTTATGGGCTGTTGCTGGGTGGCACATTGGTGTTTTGGGCTATGCGTTGCTTTGGTTGTGTTGGTGGGTGGTGGTTGCTTGTGTATCTTCTTTGGGGGTCTCTGTTTCCTGTTTAGATTTACATTGAGAACCTCCGCATATGTAGGTGAGAGACACTGAGGCAAATTTAGGTCCCATGGAGGTGTTGGAAGAGGCTTTAGAAGGACTGTCCTTTTTAAGAAGGCCTTGCTCAATTTGTGAGAGGCTGTGTGTGTGCTTGTAATTGGTAAATGGAGAAGCCAAGCAGTCAGCTTGAGGTTTGGTATATCTGGGTGTGACATGCCTGTCGGGTGGGACAGGAGGTCTGGAGTCAGATCTAGGTTCCATGGTGGTTGAACCAGGTGAAGCTACAGGAAGGGGAACCAAATTTGTTGAGGCCGATAAGGGGCAATGAGGATTACTGTGCTCTTTGACCTGGCAGCTTTCTGAAAAAATTTGGGGATCAATGAGGTTGGTGGGAAGGCATAAAGAAAACAAGGGGGCCAGTCGTGAAGTACAGCATATCTCGGTAACTGCCCAGTTGCGGGAATCATGGCAAAATAGTCGCTGCACTTGCTGTTTAGAGAGGCAGAAAGATCACAGCATGGCTAGCCCCATTGATGGAAAATCTTGTCCGCCACTTTCTCATTGAGGGACCCACTCATGTGGAAGTAGTATGCACCTGCTCAGATTATCTTCAAACATGTTGGATCTGCCTGGAATGTGCATCACTAAAAGAAAGCAGTCTGAAGAGATTGCCTAATGCCAGACCCTGAGCACTTCTTGACACAATGAGTAAGATTTGGTTTCCCCGTGTTTGTTGATGTACCAGACAACAGATATGTTGCCCAAACGGAATCACAACTGTCCCAGAGGGAAGAACATCTTGAAATGCTCGCAATGCCAAGAACACTGTTCTTATCTCTAGGACATTTATATGCAAATTGGCCTCTTTAATGGACCAAGTACCCTGGACTGTCTTCCCCAGATAATGCCCCCCCACCCTATCTGGGAAGCTTCTGTGGTCACTATAGGTTCATAGGTTCATACTAGGCTATCTGCCCTAGGGCATTTACAAGCCTAGCCAGAGTGTGTTTGGCTTTCGCCACCCTTTGAATTGAGTTTACTGTGCCCTTTTTTAGGTTAGTTTACTGGGCCTCTGTCTAGCAGTGACACAGACGTAATCCCCGGGGTAAACCTACGATCTCCCATTCACTCGTCAAGATTCCTCTTGAAAAGAGTCAGTGAGGGGCTCTGCCTAACATGGACAGGGATTCTATTCCAGAGCGAAGGGAGCCTCTGGGTTATGAATCTGTCTCTCCAGCATGTCCTATTTATTTCTGTGCTGAGGTTCAAGTCCCTCGAGTGCATAGCTCTAAGGGATTTGGATTTTCTGTGGTGGAGCATGTCCATTAGTTCCGGATTGGACATAGCTTTATACATCAGGCATAGATCGCCTCTAAGTAGGCGGTATGCAACTGAGTAGAGCTGGAGTTTCTTTAACCGAGCAGCATATGGCATCTGTTGGAGTCCCTTGATCCTCTTTGTGAGGTACTTTTGCGGTCTTTCTAGTTGCTGCAGGTGTCGGGTAAGGTACATCCCAAATGGGGCATTGTATTCTATTATGGGCCTGATGAAGGATGAATAAAGGGGCACTATGACCTCCCTTGATCTAGATGTGAATCCTTTCATGATAAGGTGGGCTATATAGAAGGTCTTTCTAACCACTTTGGCAATGTGGTTGTCAAAGGAGAGATTACTATCAACTTGGGTCCCCAGGTCCCTAATTACTTCTTCCGTACTTAATGGATTACCACCTATGTGGTAATTTCTGGGCACGTTATTTTTGCCAAAGGGTATGACTATACATTTTTTGGCGTTTAGCTTTAGGCCATGGCTCTGGCATCAGTTATCCATCTCTGTGAGACCCTTTTGGAGGATGCTTGTGTCAGCTGAAGAGTCAATTATGGCACCCAGTTTGCAGTCATCTGCGAACTTGGTCAGCCACAGTCCTCCCGTGTTAGCCTGTACCTCAGAAAAATATATACCGAACAAGAGAGGTCCCAGGACTGAGCCTTGTGGGACGCCACTTGTAACTGGTTTTGAGTCTGACATGGCTCCAGCAATTCTGACCATGTGGGTTCTGTCCATGAGCCAGTTTGCAACCCATCTTATGACATAGGCGTTTATATTCAAGCTGGAGAGCTTATCTATGATGCCAGAGTGAGGTATTGTGTCGAAGGCTTTTGCGAGGTCCAGGTAGGCAGTGTGGACTACCTTCCCTTCATCAATGGCCTTGGTGACTGTTTCAAAGAAGTCGACCAGGTTCAAGAGGCAGGATCTGCCCTTAAAGCTGAATTGGGTAGGATCCAGTGTCTGTAGGTCCCCAATGTCTTTGTTTATGAGTTCCATGATGATCCTCTCCATAGCTTTGCAGACCAGGCTAGTCAGGCTTATGGGGCAATAGTTTCCAGGGTCCGTAGAGGCACCACCTTTATGGAGTGGGACCACTGACGCTGTACGCCATTCGTTGGGTACATATCCTGTAGTAAGGCTGAGATTGAACAGCAGCTTTACGTGAGGGTTTAGCTCTTCTTGGAGTTCATGTAGGACACCGTCTGGTCCCATTGATGCTGTGTTTTTTTGCTTTAGAGAGGGCGGCTTTCACCTGAGCATCTGAGATGTTAGGGAGGCAGGACTCTGCTGGGATAGATATTTGCTCTTTTGGGGGGGGGGGGGAGTTTGCACTGAATCTGTCTGCCAGGATGTTGGCAATGTCTGTGGGTTCAGTGTATTTTTTGTCATTTTGGATCAACTCTGAGCATATCTGGGAGTTGCCACCCAGATTCCTAACATAACTAAAGAAAGCCTTGTGATTATCTTTAGTGTCCGGTGCAATTTTTCTCTCAAAGCTGGCCTTGGAGGATTTTATGAGGGATCGTAGTTTTTTGCTAGTACTGATCAGAGATGCCTTCCCTTTTTGGGATTTTGCTCCATCATGTAGTAGCTTCCTCCTTCTGTTGTACAGCTTATTTATGGCTGGGGTCCACTAGAATGGATGCCTGCCTTTGGAAGATTGGGTCTTGGTTTTGTTTGGTATAGCATGGTCCATGCATTCCTGGAGGTGTCCATAGAATGTGTTTATAAAGGATTCTGTAGTTTGGGCCGTATTTTCCACTGGCCCGTGGGCCTTGAAGGATTCCACCTCGCTTTTGAGAAGTGTGAAGTTCACTTTTCAGAAGTTTTTCACTGTGGTTTTCTGGGCTGGGGGTGGGTTCAGGATGTGGATATCCAGTGAGATTAATTTATGGTCTGATCTTACCAATTAGGGGTATACCTCTGGTATGGAGCATAGAGTCCCCATGTTGGTGATGACCAGGTCCAGTATGTTTTCCCCTCTTGTAGGAGTGGTGACTAGTTGTTCCATAGCATTTGAGTTTATAAATTCTAGGAACCTTTGGGCTAGGGTGTTAGGGCTTAAGTAATGCTCCCAGTATATGTTTGGGTAGTTGAAGTCACCCAATATAATGGTGTTTGGAGAGATCTTCATATTCTCCAGTGTTCTCAGGAAAGCAGAGTGGGATTCTTGATTTTGAGAGGGTGGTCTGCAACATGCTACAAACTGAAAGGCAGTTTTGCCCACTGTTAGTTGCACATGGATGGTCTCCGATGCTTCGCGCAATGCCACTAACCTGGAGGTATGGGTATCTTTGATGAATATGGATATTCCCCCTCCTTTTGTGGTTCGGTCCAAGTTTTGGGGCCGAAAAGCATGATATGACGTATAACCTGGTAGTGCTGGGGTGCTCTCTGGAGCCTTGAACCAGGTTTCTGTCACTACACAGATATCGATGTTCTCCATACTGAGGACGGCTTCAAGTGTGTGCATCTTGAGGTTAAGACTTCTGGCGTTGAGCAGCATTACCCTTTGTTTCTTATTCTTTGTGTTGTCTATGGAGGTGGGTTTGTCTTTAGAGCTTTGCCTAAAAAAGGCACTATGGGGGTGGCAAGAGCCTTTGCCAATATCCGAAAGCCCAGGGGTGACAGGTGCAAGCCATCCCTAGCAATGCAACGTGGCTTGTCGAGCATGTCATCCCAGGCTGACAGACACTGGATCCCCTATGAATGACACCAAAATTTTAGCCAATTGTTAAAATTGATCATTTTGTCTTTATACTGTGGCATCATTCTAGGTGAGGGTAAGATGCTGCTCAAGGTCAGGGTCATACCGGCCTGGGCTGCAAGATCAGAGAGCTCCTCTATGTCTCTTTTCATGTAGTCCAGGGAGGTACGTCTCAGGTCATTCACGCCAGCGTGCACAATGACTGAGTCATATTTATACTTGCTTTGGAGTGACCTGAGTGCTTGTGTTATGTGGCGGATCCTAGCGCCCGACAGGCAGCTCACTGTGACCTTCTCATTGTTCAGCCTGGTGAGCGGGATGTCAGTGTGTCTGACTACAGAGTCACCTATTACAAGTGTATCAGGTGTGTTATTTAGCCTTAAGGGCTGTGACTGTTTGGCACACTGACTTTGTGAGCTATGTGTTGCACTTGTTTTGTTTTGGGGTAGCGTTTGCTTGGATGTCTGCTTTGGAGGTCTCTGCTGCTTAGGCAGATTCTTATTTAGAGCATCCGAGTATGTTTTTGTGTGTTTATGTATTTGGTTTGCTGTTGTGGTTGGACTATGTGAGACTGGATTTGTGGTGTGTGAGGTTACCTTCTCCACCTGACTGGTTGCACCAGTTTTGAGTTGAGAGAGTTCAGCCTCCAGTTTGGCTATATAGTTGCATCTCTCACATATATTTGATCTTGTTGGGAGGAGGAGAGGGTTGTCTGTGTACATGAGGCAGTTGTAACATTGCCTCAAGATTCCCAGATTCACCAGCTGGACTGGAGAGGAAACCATTAACTGACCTTTGGACATGCTAGAATAGTATAGGGAACTCCTTTATCACTGAATAAAAAAGGACCAATAGGGGACAAGGTACTCGAAGGGAGTATATGAGGATGTAGTGCTTTTAGTTTACTAGTGCTAACTTGTAAAATTGCTTATAGGAGCAAGTGCAGGGCCTTAGATTGAAAATAGGATGTTTAGTTTGAGAGAGAGAGCAGTTCTAAGGGAAAAAGTGAAGAGTAGACTTTGTGGAGCCAGGAATAGTTTAAACCCGATTAAGCGGCGCTGCCCGATGCCGCGCTATGCGCACAATCGCGCAAAGCCACGCTAAAGCGGGTTTTATACGGGGGACTTGAAAGAGCTAGAAATTAGCCCAAAACAGCCAATAGACTACAAGATTCTGTGCTGAGATCACTCCTCCAGGGACAGATAGGCTGCTCAAAGCTCCCCACTTCCACTGGTGAACAAAGAAGCTTCCTTCTATCCAAGTAAGGAAATGGGCAACACAGGAACTATACTAAAGTCCAGAATACAGCAATACCTGTATTAGGGACTATTCTAGGACAGGAAAGGCAGGAAACAAGGATTTTTTTTTTTTTTCTTTTTTGAGCACAAACAGTAGAAATACGTACAGTAATTGCTTAACACAGGCTAGCGCACTTGAGTGAGCAGCCTCAACAGATAAAATTCAACAAAAATAAACTTTAAAAGTGCAGGTAAAAGAACTTTGGCAAAACAAGCTTTAAGCAGGCAAAAACAACAGTTTTAACTCACTTTCGTTGAGAGAAGACACTCGCAGAATTTATAGCAGAAAAATATACTTAAATCAGTTGGTAGTCACTCTTTTTCGCCTCTCTGCTGCTAGCACCACTCTGCAGGACCACGAGGAGCTTTTGCTGAGTTGGAACAAGCGAAAAACCACACCAAAGCGGGTTTTTATACAGGGGACTTGAAAGAGCTAGAAATTAGCCCAAAACGGCCAATAGACTACAAGATTCTGTGCTGAGATGACTCCTCCAGGGACAGATAGGCTGCTCAAAGCTCCCCACTCCCACTGGTGAACAAAGAAGCTTCCTTCTATCCAAGTAAGGAAATGGGCAACACAGGAACTATACTAAAGTCCAGAATACAGCAATGCCTGTATTAGGGACTATTCTAGGACAGGAAAGGTGGGAAACAATGATTTTTTTTTAGCACAAATGGTAGAAATACGTACAGTAATTGCTTAATACAGGCTAGCGCATTTGAGTGAGCAGCCTAAACAGATAGCAAAAACAACAGTTTTAACTTGCTTTCGTCGAGAGAAGACGCTCGCAGAGTTTATAGCAGAAAAATATACTTAAATCAGTTGGTAGTCACTCTTTTTCACCTCTCTGCTGCTAGCACCTCTCTGCAGGACCACGAGGAGCTTTTGCTGAGTTGGCCCTGGATTTCTGGGGAATGAGTGGACAGCCACGGAGTGGCTGATCAGACTGGATCCACCAAAGGAGTTCTCTTCTGCAAGTGTTAGTAATTTTTATCTGATATGACACTGACTGATGGAAGACTTGACCACTGGCTAGTCAACATTGACTGTAGGATTTGCATGTAAAACATGGCCAATGGAACTAAGGTTATCGTTGCCCCCATGAGGCCTAAAGTTCGAAGAACTGTGCAGGCTGAGATTGATGTGTTGTCTATCACCTTTTTGATCTGTGACCTTACAGTTAGCAGTCGGTGTGGTGGAAGGGGAGCAATGGCAGTCTTTGTGTTGACAAGTGCTCCAATAAATTCCAATGTCTGAGTTAGATGAAGTTGAGATTTGTTGTAGTTTATGATTATTCCTAGAAAAACACAGGTGTAGAGTACATGATCTCTTGAATGCATGCGTTGATGCCTGGTCAGAGCAGTAATAAGCCAGTCATCCAGGAAGGGAAACACCCACAACCCCTACAGTCTGAGGTAAACTGCTACTACTGCCATACATTTAGTCAATGTCCTGGGGGCTGTGGTGAGTCCAAAGGGTAGTACCCTACACTGTTAGTGACTGGCTCCCAGCCAGAAGCATAGGTACTTTCTAGATTGCCTGTTAATCTTATGTGATAGTAGGTGTCCTGAAGACCTACCAAACACATCCAGTCATCCTTTTCCAGAAAAGGGAGAATGGACTGAACCATGACCATCCGGAATTTGTTTTTTTGAACTGATTTGTTTATATCTGTAAGATCCAAATTTGGTCTCCGGTCCCATCTTTTTTGGCACTAAAGAACCTTGAATAAACTCTGGATCCTATCTCGTCTGGTGGGACCTCTTGGATGACTTTTTATAGCAGCTTTCGAATCTGAACTGCTGCCTGATCCTTCTGACTGGGTGGAACATTGGGGATTTTCTGGGGAACTGGAGGTGGTAGGGGGAATTATATTATATAACCTCTGGATATAACCCTCTGCATTCAAGTATCTTCAGTTAATTCTAGCCAGGCTCTCTGGTGCAGGAACAACCCCCCCCCCCCCACACAAACTGTCTCCAGAGGTGAACAGTCGGGCCTCCACTCAGGATCACTGGTAGAGTTTATCAAAGAAAGATTCACATGAACCCTGGTTTTGCAGCCCACCACAATGTCCATTGGAGTTCCCCCCTCTACCTCTGGGGCACTTGCTCCACGTGTGCATTGGAATGGACATTGGGACTTTTTCAACCACATTTTCCAGCCATGCCACTGATTCCTGGAGAAGGATCTTTGGGGGGGGGGCTGAAAAATGTATGTCCAAGGCAGACAAGGCCCTTCCATCTTTTTCACACATGGACAGCATTTCTCTCACTTTAAGGCCAAAAAGGGTGGTTCCGTCAAATGGGACACTGATGAAATTGGGCTTAAATGGCTCTGCAAAATGGCACAAGTGCATCCAGGCATGCCTCCTCATGGAACCACCTGAACCCGCAGCTCTTGTGGTTCCTTCTGCTATATTGGAAATTAACCTCATGGAACTATTAGATATAGCCTGTAGGTTTGCCATCTGAGAAGTTACTCAATCTTTCCTGACATAGTATTTGATAATTCCTTTGCCAAATCTCTCTGACGTCTAACAAAATGTGTCAGATTGTTCAGCAACCACAAGACAAAGGTCACTGAAACAAAGACACACTTCCATAGTCTGTCCATTGCCCGCAACTCCCTGTTTGGGGGGGAGGGCAGTGGAACTCATCAGCTAGTTCCTTCTTTGTGGCCACTCCAATGACCATGGCATCAACTGGGACCCTTTTCCCCCAAAACTGTCTGCAGGTGGTGTCATTATCCTGTCCGGTCTACATGGTATCAGTTCTATTGAATCAGGCTCCTTCCATGCCCACCTAGAAGTCATGTCCATGAGCTTGGTGGGCGGAGTTACCCCGGAAGTAGAGGGTCCTGTACTAAAAGCCTTTAGTAGAATGGATTCTTCCTGCAAAGGATTGGAGGATGTCCAGTCACCCCTCTGTTTCAGGATTTCTAGGATGTCTCCAAAAGGAACAGCTTCAGGAGGTGACCATGTGGACCCTTTGCCTTCATTGAAATCCGTGTTTTCAGTGACAGAATCCTGTGGGAGTCTAGGTGCTTCTTTTTGCACATCCCTTTCTTGGGTACTTTCTCACCGGGATGTTCTGGGGAAGTCACGGAAAAGGAAATCAAAGGAAGCCTGAGGTTTCAATGCAGGATGTCCCCTGTGGAAAGAGTTGTTCAGGCTCTAGGCACTGGGGCATCATGGTGGAATAGGTAGGATCCAAGGGGGAAAGTTCTGTCTGGACTGTCAAGACAGCGAACACTCTCTTTGCAGCCTCAAAGGTAGAGCTCGAAGGAGCCAGAGAGGCTTTGATCAGAAAAACAGATTTCCAAATCATCTCCTCTCTTCGATCCATCAGCACCACCCCCATGGAGGAAGCCAGAGCTGAACTGTCCAGTGCAGAGGCAATAAGGAAAGTACACTTACCATAAATGTAGATGTTTGAGTGTATCCACTGTTGCAGTCATCACACTTTGGTTATCTGCCTACAGGTAGCCCTCAGTCGGCCCAAATACCAGAGACTTAGTATTTCTGCATCGGTTGCTGTCACTCCAGGTCTGACGTCAGGTCATCAGGGGTATAAAAACAGGCAGCAGACACCATTACATCAGTTTTTCTTGCCCCAAATGTCAGGAGCCCCCCTAATAGGAAGCTAAGTTATGGTGGAGGAAAACACCACCAGTAAAAAGTAAATACCAATACCCATACCCCCGAAAAAGGGGGGGGGGTATAAGGCCTAGAGAGAAGAAGGACAGAGAGAAAGAGAGAGAAACCAGGGGGTTGGTGGGAGGGAAACCAGTACTGCAACAGTGAATACACTCGAACATCTACATTTATGGCAAGTGTACACAACTGTACTATGTTCTTCGTATTTTACTGTTGCAGTCATCACACTTGGGTGGATTCCCAAAGCTGAAGAAGGGAGGCAGTCAGGAAGAGTTAGGGCTGGCTAGTATGCCCTGCAGGACTGCTGTTGCAAAGCCTGCCCTGGATTTGGAGAACATAGGAAAATGGTAGTGGTTGGTGAAGAGAACATAGGCAAATGGTAGTGGTTGGTGAAAGTGTGTACTGAACTCCAGGTAGCAGCTTCCAGGATGTCCCTGGCAGGGACTCCCCTGAGAAATGCAGTAGAGGTAGATGTTGCCCTAGTGGAGTGTGTTCTGACCCCCTGCGGGGTTGGTTTCCCGTGGTGCTTGTAGCAGAAATAGATGCAATGTGCTATCCATTTAGATATAGTTTGCTAAGCAATGGTCTTGCCCTCTACCCCCATTGCAAAGCTGACTAATAACTGGTCTGATTTTCTGAAGGCCTTAGTCCTATCCAGGTAAAATCTGAGCTGTCTGTGCACGTCCAAGGAGTGCAAGATCCTTTCCCCTTTATTCTGAGGATTAGGGAAAAAAGGTTGGCAAATATATGGATTGCTTGAGAGCCACACTGGACACCACTTTAGGCATAAAGGAAGGGTTTGTCCTGAGAGAGACCCTGTCAGCATGAAAAATAATGAAGGGTTCCACAGCCATAAGTGCTTGTAGTTCAGACACTCTTCTAGCTGAAGTGATGGCTAGAAGCAATGCTGTTTCCCAAGAGAGGAATTTTAAGTCTGCTGTCGCTGCAGGCTCAAAGAGTGGAAGTGTGAGCTTTTCCAGTACAAAGTTAAGGTCCCAAGCAGGGGTGGGTGTTCTCCTTGGTGACCTTAAGTCGTTTGCCCCGCTAAGGAACTGTTTGATAAGAGGGTGTGAGAAGAGAGGTGGCTCAGTGTTGTAATGAGCCAAAATGGCTGAGGCATGAATCTTAATGGAAGAGAAGGACAGGCCCTTTGACGAGCAGATCTGCTAAGTAATCCAAAATTAAAGGCAGGGAGGGCAGAGATATGTCCTCTCCTTTTTTTTTTGTTCTTTTTTTGTTCCATGAGCAGTATCTTTTCCACTTATCCACATATGATTTCCTTGTACTGGGTCTTTTGGCTTCAAGAATGACGTCCAGCACCTGTTTGCTTAGAGATGCTAGGATAGGATTCAAAGGATAAGCCAGGCTGCAAGATTTAGGGTTTGCAGTTGCAGATGCAAAATCTGCCCCTCCTGCTGAGAGAGCAGGGTAGGGTTCTGATGTAGGTGCCATGGTTGCAGCGATGTCAGGCTGCGCAGGAGTGGGTACCAGTGCTGGCGTGGCCAGTCCGGGGCAATCAGAACTGTCCTCGGTCTGTCCTAATTTGAGTATACTCGAGAGAAGGAGCACGGGTTGGAATGCATAAACTGAGAGATTTACCCACTGAAAGTATAGGGCATCCACTTTCCAGGCCCTGCTGTGAGGGTTCCTCCCCCCAGGGGGAGGCAAAAACGGCCACCTCTGGAGTCCCACAATTCTGAATCAGAAGGTTGAAGGGGCTGGGCTCTTAACTGCCACTCGTGTGGGTCTAGGAGATTTCTGCTTAAGTCATCTGCCAGTGAATTTTGTTTGCCTGGCAGGTATTCAGCTTGCAGATGGACTTGCATGTCCAATGCCGTGTTCCACAGAGCCATGGCTAGCCTGCAGAGTGGGTAGGAATGGTTTCCCCCCTGCCTACTTGATGTACCACACAACTGTGGTGTTTGTCTGTTTTTATTAGAAGTTGTCCTGGAGAGAGTAGGGATCTGAAAGCTGTCAGGGCATTCTGCACAGCTAGCATCTCTTTTTGGTTGATGTGCAGATGAACTTGACTTGGCCTCCAGTGGACCTGGATGCATTTGGCATCCATGTGTGCTCCCCAGGTATAATCTGATGCATCTGTGGTTAGGGTCTGGGTGGCATGGGGTTGAGTAAAGGGCAGTCCCTTGTTGTGGTTGCATGCTTCTGCCCACCAAAAAAACTCTGTCCTTAGACAGGGTACGATAGGAATGACTGTTTCCAGGTCCTGACAATGTTGGCACCAAAGACTTTTTAAGTACCATAGAAGTTTCCTCATATGCAGTCTTGCATATGGAATTAGCAGTATACATGAGGCCATGAATCCTAGGGCCTGCAGTATTTTTCTTGCGGATAGCTGGGTTCTTGTGGCCATTTGTTTGAAGTAGGCTGTCAGATAGACTTTTTTTCTGAAGTGAGGAATGCCATCGGGGATGCTGTGTCCAAGCTTGCTCCCAGGAATATAATCCTTTGACTGGGTACGAGATTTGATTTCTTTTCATTGATGGTGTACCCCAGGGAAGTGACAAGGTTTTTCACAAATGTCAGGTGCTGCAACAGCAATTCCTGACTGTCCGCCTGAATCAGGCAGTCGTCCAAGTACGGGAAAATTTGGATATTTCTCTGCCTGCAGTATGCAATAGCTGGAGTCAGACATTTTGTGAATACTCTGGGCGCAGTGGATAAGCCAAAGGGAAGTGCAGAGAAAGTACAGTTTTGTACCTACCATAAATGTAGATGTTCGAGTATATACACTGCTGCAGTCATTACACTTGGGTTATCCTGCTGTCAGGCGGTTCCCCAGTCGGCCTGAGTTCCAAAGTCTTGGTCCGGCGTTGGATGCTGTCACCTCCTCCCTGACGTCAGTGCAACAGGGGTATATAAGATGCAGCCGACGCCATTTTCTTCAGTTTTTCTTGCCCCAGATGTCAGGTGCCCCCAAAAGGTAGGCAATACAAATTGCTAATAAAACATACATAAGAAAAGCAAACAACAACTTTCAGTTACCAGCAAATACTCCCCATAGGTAGTAAAGGGTAGAAGACATAGGTATGTACCAGCAAGTAAGAGGGAAAGGAGGGAGGGTAACCTGGACTGCAGCAGTGTATACACTCGGACATCTACATTTATGGTAGGTACAAAACTGTACTATGTTTATCGTGTTACACTGCTGCAGTCATTACACTTGGGTAGAATCCCAAAGCTGAGGTAGGGTGGCTTGTTCTATAAGGCATTAGATGTGGCTATAAGGCCATGCAGCACAGCAGTGGCAAAGCCAGCTCTGGATTTAGAGTATAAAGGCAAATGGTAATGCTTGGTGAAGGTATGCACAGAACTCCATGTTGCTGCTTCCAAAATGTGCTTGGTAGGCACTCCTCTGAGGTAGGCAGTTGAAGTGGCTGTTGCCCTGGTAGAATGAGATCTAATGTTGCTAGGCATAGGTTTCCCATGGTGTGTGTAGCAGAAACGTATGCAATGCCCTATCCATTTTGAAACGGTCTGTTTTGAAATGGCTTTTCCCTGTGCTCCTGCAGCATATGCTACCAGTAATTGCTCAGATTTTCTGAAAGCTTTGGTTTTGTCCAAGTAGAAGCGTAACTGCCTGTGAATGTTCAAAGAATGCAGTAGTCTCTCTCCCCTTTATTCTGTGGTTTTGGATAAAAAGTTGGCAAATGAATAGTTTGGTTTAGAGCCACACTTGAAACCACCTTTGGCATAAATGTAAGGTTAGTTCTTAAGGACACCATGTCCTGGTGGAAAATGAGGAAAGGTTCCACTGCCATTAGTGCCTGTAATTTTGAAACTCTTCGAGCTGATGTTATTGCCAGGAGCAGAGCAGTCTTCCAAGAAATATATTTTAATTCTGCTGTGTTAGCTGGCTCAAAGGGAGGTAAAGTTAATTTTTCCAAAACAAAGTTGATGTCCCAAGTTGGAGTAGATGCTCTACGGGGCGGTCTTATGTTTTTAGCCCCTCTAAGATACTGTTTTAGCAACGGATTAGAGAAAATTGGAGGATCCGTGTTGTAATGAGCAGAGATGGCAGAGGCGTGGATCTTGATGGATAAAAAAGAGAGACCTTTGTCCAGCATCTCAGTTAAATATTGTAGAATCTGAGGAATGTTTGGGACAAGAGGGTCAAGGCTGTGAGCCTGGTTCCAGGCACAGAATCTCTCCCATTTATCCGAATAGGCTTTCCTGGTACTAGGCCTTCTGGCCTCCAGAATGACATCTATAACAGCTTTGGAGAGAGGCATTGCTTGCTTGACTAAGGAATTTTCCATGCAGCTAGGTTTAAAGTCTGTAGATGACTGTGAAGTATCTAATTTTTGTGCTGAGTCAGCAGATGTGGGATTTGAGGCAATATCCAGGGTGGTTCTTGTGCTAAATTCCTTAAGATTGGGTACCAGTGCTGACGTGGCCAGTCTGGAGCAATCAGGATCATCTTTGGCTCTTCTTGTCCGGCTTTTATGAGAACCTTTGGAAGGAGAGGTAGTGGAGGGAAAGCGTATACTTGTAGGCTTTTCCAGCTGAATGAGAGGGCATCCACTTTCCATGCTTGTGGATGGTAACTCCTTGTGCAGAATTTCTGTAGCTGGCAGTTCATTGGGGGATGCAAACAGATCTATGTCCGGGCTCCACCATTTTTGTGTTATCATTCTGAATATTTGTGGATTCAATTCCCATTCGTGGGGGATCCATGATGTTTCTGCTTAAGTCGTCTGCCAGTGTGTTTTTCTCTCCTGGCAGGAATTGTGCTTGAAGATGAACTTGATAGTTTAGAGCTGTGTTCCACAAGGTCATGGCTAGTCTGCAGAGGGGGTAGGAGTGAGTGCCCCCGTGCTTGTTTATGTACCACATAACTGTGGTGTTGTCTGTTTTTAGTAATAGTTGTCCTGGATGCAGCATGTCCTTGAAAGCTATAAGGGCATTTTGTACAGCTAACATCTCTTTTAGATTGACGTGAAGATGCCTTTGCTCTGCGGGCCACTTGCCCTGAATACATTCTCCTGCCATGTGTGTTCCCCAGGCGTAATCCGATGCATCTGTTGTCAGTGTTTGCCTGGCTGTGGGTTGAGTAAAAGGTTGTCCCTTGTTGAGGTGACAAGCTTGAGCCCACCATCGAAACTCCTGTTGAAGGCAAGGAATTAGTGGTATAACTGTTTCCAAACTTTGACAGTGTTGAGACCATACACTCTTTAGGTACCATTGTAGTTTCCTCATATGCAGTCTGGCATATGGGATTTGCAGTATGCAGGATGCCATGTAACCCAAGGCCTGCAGAATGTTTCTTGCAGGGAGTTGGGTTTTTGTTGCCATCAATTGAAAGTATTGAGTCAGTTGTCCTTGCTTGTCTGGTGTGAGATAAGCCATCTTGGCCGTTGTGTTCAAGCTGGCACCCAGGAATATTATCTCTTGTGAGGGCACTAGTTTTGATTTCTTTTCGTTTACTGTGTACCCCAGGCAACTTAAATGTTTTACAAATGCCAGATGCTCTAGAAGATTGTCCTTGCTCTCTGCTTGAATCAGGCAGTCGTCCAGGTACAGATAAATTTGAATTCCTTTCTGTCTGCAAAATGCAATTACTGGTGCCAGGCACTTTATAAAGACCCTGGGCACAGCAGATCAGCCAAAGGGCAGTGCAGAGAATTGATAGTGCAATGAACCTGCTATGAATCTGAGGTATCTTCTGCAGCTTTGTCTGATAGGGACATGCAGGTATGCCTCCTTGAGGTCCATCACGAGCCAAGCTTTCTTGCCCAGCATGGGAAGAAGCTGCTGTAGTGTTAACATTTTGAATTTCGGAACATCCAGGTATGTGTTTAGAGAAGAAAGATCCAGAATGGGCCTCCAGGCTTTGTCCTTTCTGAGAACCAGAAAGAGTCTTGAATAAAATCCTTGTCCTTGCTCTGTTGGTGGTACCTCTTGAATAGCTCTCATTTCCATGAGTGCTGTAATTTGTTTTTGAGCCTCTGCCAATTGATTTGGTGGCAGATTTGGCATTCCTTTTACCTTGGCAGAGTGTGAAAGTGGAACCTGTAACCTTGAGATACAATGTTGAGAACCCATTTGTCTTTGGTGATCCAATGCCAATTGTGATAGAAAAGTGCTAGTTTTCCTCCCAAGGGGGATGCCAAGACAGAGTTGTCTGGCAGCTGTAATGGGAAGTCATTGAGGCTGCTTTTTATATGGTTGGGGCCTGTCTTCCCCTTCTTTCTGGCCAGGTGCGCCCCATTGTCGAGGCCTGTAAGGACCTTGTGGTTGACCTCTACCTCTCGGACGTCTGTATCTGCCTCTTTGAGGTCTGTCTGTAGCCGGAAAGGACCAATTCTTTGTTGGCCAATTTCTGCTAAATCTTGGCTGAACCTGTAAGAAATCCTTTACCGTTTGCATATATTTTGCCTTATCCTCCATTTTTTTTAATACCTCTTCTGCCTTAACTCCAAATAACACATCCTGCTGTAAAGGTGCATCCAATAATTTTGCTTTAACATGATCTGGTAACGTATGTTCTTTTAACCAAACATGCCTTCTAATGACAGAGCCTGTAACTGCTGCTCTACAGGAGGCCTCTAAAGAATCAAAACCACATTGCAAAGTATGCTTTCCCACTTGTTCAGCTGCATGCACTAAATCCTGCATTTCTTTAAAATTAGGAGGATCTGAATCTGGAAGCATTTTTTGTTTTAACTGAGATATCAAAAATTGCTGATATTTTAGCATGTGAAACTGGCAATTTAAGGCTCTCATTACTAAGGTTGCAGACGTATATACTTTCTTTCCCCATCTGTCTAATGCTCTGGAATCTCTGTCGGAGGGAACTGGGTTTTTTGCTGATGAGGCCTTAATCCCCTTGGGTCCCTGAGAAATAGTTTCAGGGTCAGCAACAGGGCTTTTATGCAGAAATTTGTCAGAGTCATGGACTCTGTAATATCTATCGGGTTTAACAGGGGCTGGAGGTAAGGAGTCAGGGTTTAAGCTGGAATCAGTGTAGACATCATCCACAATATCCAACACTGGCAGAATAGCAAAGGGTCTGTGTTGAGGCAATAAAAGGAAGTCTCTGAACCTTTTCTTGGATTCTGAGTAATCCTGGCCTTCCCAATGGAAGTGTTCCCTCATGGTATGTAATGACTCCCCAAAGGAGTAGATCTCAGGAGGAGAGGCTGATGGAATTGATACCTCAGCATCAGAATCCTCATAAGGGGGAAGGAATATCCTAGGTCTGAGGATGAATCTGAAGAAATGGACACCTGGTCGGAAGATTCATAGTCTGCATCCTGTCTGGGCCTTTTATCAGGAGGGGGATGGGACCCCCTGATCAGGGTGATTAGGTCTTTGGCCATTTTGAGCATTTGTTTCTTAAGCATGGAAGCCTGTGCTGGAGAATGCTGAATCTGTTTCTTTGTTTTTAAGGGGGCCTTAGACTTAGTAGAGGGTTTAATAGTTAACTGGGTAGGTCTGAAGACACCCTCTGAGGCTGTGGATTGCTCAGCAACTTCGGTACCCTCAGATGGGTTAATTTCAGTAGGCTGAAAGTAGCATCTGAAGGCCCAGCCAGCTCCACGTGGGAGTCGGATGCGGTCTGTGGTTCTGTGGAACCGGTCGTCAGGGGCTGCGTCGGTGCCTCACTGAAAACCGAAGAACCGGCGACTGGCCTAGAAAAGGCCTCGTCGCCAGTTTTGGGCCTCGGATGCCTGTCCTTGTCTTTGCGCTTTTTCTGTAATCCTGTCGTCGGGAGTTCCGACGGCATGGTGTAATTGAATTTTCTGCCAAAATAATGGGCAAAATCAAACCGACGTTTAATAGTGCGCTTGTTAAACCTAGCACAAAACCAACAACCAGTGATGTCGTGGTCTGGGCCTAGGCATGGAATACAATAGGAGTGGAAATCCTTATGAGGTATTTGCTTCCCACATGAAATACAGTTATTAACTTTTACTGACATCGACCTGAGGCAAGAAAAAGTTTCCCCAACGGGGTACTTAGCTTTGTAGAAGACTTCGGTTCTGGATTCGGAATGAAAATCTCAGGAGTCGGCTGACCGGCACTTGCGAACTGCTTCTGCTTCGGGCACCACGCGGCAAGAAAGACTGAAGAAAATGGCATCGGCTGCATCTTATACACCCCTGTCACACTGACGTCAGGGAGGAGGCGACAGCCTCCGACGCCGGACCAAGACTTTGGATCTCAGGCCGACTGGGGAACCGCCTGACGGCAGGATAACCCAAGTGTAATGACTGCAGCAGTGTAACACGATGAACATCTGATAATGCATAGATCATGTCCTGAAACGTAGCTACTTCCTGCATGAATCCCTTATAGGGATGAGCAGATAGGCTTCTTTTAAGTCTAGGGTGACTAACTAGGCATCCTTGGTTAGTATAGGTAAAAGCTGTTGCAGGGTAAGCATTTTGAATTTTTTTGTGTGATAATTAAATAAAAATATTTAATAAACAGGTTCAAAAGAAAGAGCTGTCTAGACACATCCAGAGCATGTAGAATCCTTTCTCCCTGGTTCTGAGGATAAGAATAAAACACAGGGAGATTAATGGTTTGATTCAAAGTAAACTGCAAAACAACTTTGGGCATATATGAGGGATTTGTTTTTAATGAAACCCTGTTTCTATGGAAGACCAAACAGGGTTCACCCACCATGACAGTTTGCAACTCATATACTCTTCTTGCAAATGTCAGAGCAATAAGGAGTGCAGTATTCCAAGTGATAAACCTTGCATCTGTCTGAAAGGGAGAAATAATTAACTCTTCGAGCACAAAGTTAAGATCCCCAGAAGGAGTCACTTGTGTTCTAGGGGACCTGTAAACTGTACTTCAGAAACTGTTTTACCAAAAACAGAGAAGACAGGGAAGAATCTATGGGTAGATATGCTGAAATGGCCACAAAATATACCCTGATGTAGGAACAAGACAGGCCAGAGGAAAGTAACACAAACATTTAAACACCAGTGGTACATAATTTCTGATGGGGACCTGGTTATTTGCTAGGCATCAAATAGAAAATCTTTTCCATTTGGCAATGCAAGATTTCCTAGTAGCAGGGTTTATTGCTTCTTCATTTAGTACCTCCTGCACACCCTCATGAAATAGAAGCCTAAAAGGGTCAAAACTGAATCATCCAGACAGTTGAAGTTGTTTACAAGTGGGGAGTATCAAACATCCCCTATTTTGTGTGAGTAAAGTGAGGAAGCCTGTGGTAAATGTGCTTGGCAAGTTCCATAAGAAGAGAGAAACGATGTTGCTTGGGCCAAAAGGGAGTTACCACAATGATTTTTGGAGAGTTCTTCTTAATCTTCAGAATTACCATGGATATCAGTGGAAATGCAGGAAGGAATATTCTCAACCAAAATCTGTCTGAGGTGTTCCCAACGAATGGATAAACTATAGTGGAAGTGGAGAATACAGTAACAGAGATAAAACAACTGGAACAGAGATCTTTAGAAAAGGGGAGGAGTAAACCACACTGGAAAAATGGGAATTGTGTGAATAATATATACAAGGGAGGAATGAGGACTTAAATGAGATATGTAATATTCAAGTGAAAAAGATTGGGTAGATTACAAGAGACGTATGTTTGCAACTGGGAGTGTGTCAGTATGGTTTTTGATGAAAAATGCTTGTGACTAGGATTGTGTCGGTGTGGTTTGTTTTCATTAATATAAATGTATGATTGCCTATGTAGTACGTGACAGTTTAATAAAGATGTTTCTTGTTTAAAAAATAAAGGCAGGAATTGAATAATTTATGTACTATTGTTATGTTATATAATATATAGCAATATATGTGAAGTATAATAATTGTGTTAATATAGTTTGATTACTTTTATATGAATGTAAATTTGCACAGGTCACAAGTGATAATTCAATAAAAGCATTGGGGAGGGGGGACTCCTGGAAGACCCACTCATTCAACTTTCATTTGTGAGGCTACGTCCTGGTGCTGCTCAGTCTGGCACTATATTTTGCTCTGAAAGAATGTAATGTATTTAGAGGGTTAAACAGTGCTGAAGAGCTACCTCCAAAGCTATAACAGCCAGTCTTGCACAGTGGGTACAACTTGTTGCCCCCTTGGTTATATACCATATCACTGTGGTGTTGTCTGTAATCACCAGAAGAGGTCCTGGAGACACAGATGACGATGACATTTCAAGGCATGGATCACAGTCAACATCTCCGACATTTATGTGCTTTGATATATCTAAGGAGTTCTGCAGACGTTGCACCTTTACCACCACAGAAACTGCTTTCCTAGCCAAATCTGAGTCATCTGTTGTAACAGACTGACTTGGGAACTGAGGACAGAACAGGAGACCTGGATTTAGAACCATCTGGTCCTCCACCAGAGCAGATCTTTTTTGACAAAGCCCAAAATTAGAATCTGAAATTTAAAAGAATAAAGATGAGTACATGTGCCTTTTATTTTTTTGTTAATAAACCACTGACTTTTTCTCATGTGTAATCTGGTAAGAGGAACATATATTATCTGTACAGGTCAGAGACCGACTGAAGAAGATTAGAAAATTTCCAAATACGAGTCCACCTTCTCCTGTGTAAGAAAAGCCTTTTTCTGAGAAGTGTCTAGAAGACAGCCCAGAAACTCAATCCTGAGTGAAAATGTCACGGAGGATCTTTGGGGTCTATATCAGAAGACCAAATGGAAAAAAAAATCGAACGGCAAAAGAGAAAAGACCGCACCTCGAAATGCTGTTTGCCAGATCGCGGTACAGTGAAGATTGGAATATTTGCCCTTTCCTCACTGTAGTGCAGTCTCGGAGTTGGTATATATATTTAGCGGGGGTGTGGGGGGAACAGCTCCCAATAGCAAGCTTGAGGTCCGGTCTTTTCGCTGTTTTGCCACTCAATATTTTTTCCATTCTGTCTTCTGATACAGACCCGGATCTTTGTACATTTATCTGGAATCCCACATTGGTAAGAAGAAATGAAACCCATGTTAAAGATTCTTGAGATCTGGGAAAAGACTCTGCAAAGATAAGTAGGTCATCTAAATAAGGAAATATGTGAACAGCCTGCAATTAAGTATCACTGTAACAAGACACATTACTTCATCAGTAAACTTTTTGTTACCTACTCAAACATATCTACTGAAAACTGTAGCAGTAACAGTGGCCCCATACACAGAATCTATACAATCATACACACTCTTCAAAGCAAAATTAGATACTTAAAGATTATAAACAATAAAATTCAGAAAGGAACCATCCTCTGAAGGACGTGAGGCAGAGGACTCCCTTAAACTGTCTGCAGAAACAGAACAAACTTCTACATATATGCCTGGTAGTTGAGAATTAAAGTGGAAGAAAAGAAAACTCTCTTACCAGACCTAACACCTTGCCTTCTTTGCCCATTGGGGAGGGATTGATACTAATAATCTGTTGGCAACTGACAAAGATGTAGACACTGCAAATGGATCTTATCCAAGTTGATAAAACAAAAATGTGTTAGTCTGAGGTACTTTAAGAAATCTGCCTTTTTGGGGGGTATGAAATGTTAGGAGTCAGGATTACTACAGGTAGCATTAAACACCTCCTCCACAGCTGGCAGAATGTGAGGGGAAGGTGTAGAGTGAGGTATAGCCACTTATAACATATCATATCATCTCCTTAATTCAGGGGGAACATTCAGTTGTTGCCACAAAAATCTCATTCATCCTGAAAATAAAGAAAATTCCACCAAAAAAGACGGAAAGGGGTAGGTTTCATCTGAATTATGGGCTTGGAAATCTACTGGAGACAAAGGCTTGTCTTTGTTTATATCGGAATCCTCTCACAGGCTTTCCTCAGGAACTTTTTAGTGACATTGCCCTTAGGTAAGGCTTTCTGTGAACCAGGATGTAACAACTGCCTGGCTAAGGTACAAAAATCATCTTTTCTAACGGATGTAAAATGTCTAACCTACTGTTTTTTTTTTTTTGGTAACACCCTGACTCAAGACAGACTAGGAGACAGCAGTTCAGAGGTCTGTTTTTCCAGCTGCCTTGGGCAGCATCTCATGGACTACCTCCCTGACCCATAGAAGATGGTTCTCCCATGCTCACAACGGACAGTGAACAGCCCAAGAGGACGTGGCTGACCCCTGGTCCATAGTGGCTAAAATGACTACACCAGAGGAACCTGAAGAAGAAAGTGAATGGTCTGAGGAATAGCGGTTGACCATTACAGGTTCACTCACCAGCAGTACGGGCACTGACTAAGCCCATGGTGCCAGCAAGGTCTCTTTGTTGTGTTTCTTCATCTTTATACTTGCGGCGAGAGAACAGCCATCAGGACCAGGGTAAGTATCCATGCTGCAGCTAGGGATGGGGTCTGAAAGCCAGTAAGCAGTGCCGGAATGAGTCAGCTGGAAGTTAAATTGTCATGCAAGTGTTCACAATACTTGAACCTATAGTCCCTTTTTAAGTAAAATGCACAAAAAATACGAAAATTCCTGTCAGAAACACAGCACTTGTCTATAATGCACACTGACAGAAAAAGTAACAGACAAGTTGTTACAAAGTGTACAGAAAATACATATACAATTATTTCTGCCCATTTAAAACAGTTCTTGACTATTAAAGCCTGTCAAATAAGTTAAAATTTGCATAAATATTACACACTTACCACAAATTAGACCCCAAATCAAACAATATTCCCTCCACTAAAAATAGCAGTACCTGACAGCGAACTTCTGATACTATGAAAAAATATTACATTTCTTAAAAGGGAAATAGTGCTTTTAATCACTAAATAAAATCAACTGATATTTTCTTAAAAGGGAAACAAAACCTGTGAGGAAGGGTTCTCCTGTGGGAAGTTACATCCCAGAAATGAGGCTTCAAGGCCAACTGCCTCCTAAGATAGTATAGCTTGTACTGGTGTTAGGACATATTTTTCACAAATCACCTATAGAAAAGGATAGTCAGGTCACTGTGAATGAAAAGATTTTTTGGATAAACACCTACATGGAAAAAATGCCCTGTTTTAAAAAAATGGAAATGTATACAGCATCCAAGCCTTCTTTTGGGAACATGTGTTCAGACAGGATGGTGTGCATTTGTCTAGATCAGGGAAGAGAATTTTTGCAACAGATATTTTGCAATATTTGACAAACACTAGCCAAGATTTTTGCCAGGTCAAAAATCTAACAGTTCACAGATAGCAACATTTGATGCATCTCTGATGGTTGTTAATGCTAGGGGTAAGTGTTTTTATTAGAAAATTTGCTACGTTCCCACAAGATTGATGTTGTTATAGTTTGTGAAACATGGTTAAAGAACAATGACTGGAAACCAGTTCTGTCAGTCTATAACATTCCAACAAAAAATCAGGTGGGGGTGTTATGATAGGCATTAAAGATAGCTATGAGACTTGTGATTATTACATGTTCAATGATAATACCAATACTATAGACTATGTAACTTTTTTTTAGTCTTCACTTTGTCCCTACCTGACCAGTAGGAAATCTGGCAGCCCTGAGTGCAGATGACCTAGAGGAATTCATACATTTCTTACATGAAACACAGGACGGAAGAATAATATTAGCTGGGGACTTAAATTTACCAGAAACAGACTGGAATAATATTGATTCAACAACGTTAATAAGGAACTTATTCACAGAGTATATTCAGGAACAACAAATGCTTCAGACTGTAAAAAAAAACTAACAGGACGGAATATACTAGATATTGTTTGTGTTCCTAAAGAAATTACTGTAACTTCAAGTCAAGTTTTACCACCATTGATGTACAGTGATCATGGGGTCATAAAGGTTAATTTGTTGCTAGATAATTCTGCCAAACTGACATCTAAGCCAATGCACAGAAGGTTAATTATATATTATAGGGAAGAAAAAACTAACTGGAGTGAGGTGTTCAATGGAAAAACTGCAGATGGAATGTGGAAAGTTTTGAAAGAGAAATTGAGTGCAAAAAGTAAAAAAAATGTTTAACATCAGGATCTAGGCATGTAACATCAGGGGGGTATATTTCCCTAAGAACAAGATATCTGATTAAGGTGAGAGACAAAAATATAAGAAATGGCAGAGTGGTCGAACTACAATTTTGAAAACTGAAATAAATGTGGTGGACAAACAGATTAAGCATAGTGTCAGACAAGATCAAGAAAAATTAGAAGAAAATTTATATAAAGATATTGAGCATAATAGGAAACCTTTTTATAGATACATACGATGTGGAAGGAGTAAAGATACACAAATTGTTAAACTGTGTGCAGATTCTAAAATTTATTCTCAGACACAACAGATTATAGATATATTTAAAAAAGTCTTATGCAAAACAGTTTGGCTCCACAAAAGGGGTGGTAAGTTGTCCTAGTGACATCCACGTAACCCCATCTACTGGAATCAAATTAGATTATATTGAAAAAGAGCTGTGCAAACTGGATCCAAACAAAGTGCAGGGAGGAGACGGAATATGTAACAATGATTTGAGAGCACTTAAGCAAGAACTTACACTGCCATTACATCTATTATTCACTAGATCATATAGATATGGGAAGATTCCTCAAGATTGGAGACATGTACTTATTAAACCTGTCTTTAAGGGAAAGGGGAGTAGGACAAACCCAGAATCACATAGACCCTTAAGTCTACTTTCATGTTGTGGAAAAATAATGGAGAAGGTAATACTGGATAAGTTATTGTCAGAAATGGATAGGTTGGGACTTGAAACCATACATCAGCATGCATATGTTGAAAATAGATCTATTACCACCTGTAACATGATGTTCTATAACAACATAATAACAGCTATGAATGAAACATTGTGCTGTGATGTGATTTATATAGATTTAACTTCAGCATTTGACAGGGTCATGCACAAAACACTGATCAATAAATTAGTACAACTAGGTATTGATGTACTGCTGATAAGATGGATAGCTGCATGGCTTACAAATGGGACATGGCAAGTATTGCACACCAACTGGACAGGTGAAATCCTTGGTTACAGTCAAGGTGTCCCACAGGGCTCTGTACTAGGCCCTTACTTGTTTAGATTGTATTTTTCAGACCTAACTTTTTCATCTGAGGTGTTCTACAGTCTATATGCTGATGACCTGAAATTGGGTAAACTGATTACAAGTGTTACAGATAAGGCATGTCTGCAAAATAATTTGACTAAATTGACCACTGGGCACAGGAGAATAATATGTTGATAAATACATCAAAAACTAAGCATATGAGATTTGGAAGACAAACTGAAAGGTGAATATTTAATAGAGCACACAGTGACTGAAACTGTAGACTCATTTAAGGACCTGGGTATATGGGTAGATTCAGCTATGAGTTTTTCTAATCATATCAACCAATTGGCTAATGATAGTTATAGAACTATAGGTTGTATAAAAAGATTTATAAAGTCTAGGAAATCAAACATAATAAAGTAATTGTTTGTTAGTTGCATTAGACCCAAACTTGAGTATGGAATAACAATACGGAAACCCTATAGGAAAACAAGCATGAATAAACTGGAAAGAGTACAGCGGAAATATACTAAGGGCATCCATGGATGTGAAAATCTAAGTTATTATGAAAGACTAAAATATCTGAACTTGTACAGTGTCTTTTACAGATATTTAAGAGGAGATCTTAATCAGGTTTATAAGGCATTTAGGGACAACTACCTCTGGGAATGTTTGGGGTTATCAATAAGTACTAGAGAATTGGCAGATAACCTATGTAGAAGATTCTACAGGAATGAGAAGTGTACTAATTGGTTCTCTGACAGAGTAGCTGATGCTTGGAACAGACTACCAAACTACATTAAAGCAAGTACTAGTTTAGATATTTTTAAGAACATCCTGGACATTTATTATGGGAACATGTGTTTTGGCATACTGGCAAGATAGAAGGGCTTTAATGCCCGTGCCTGAAACATTTGTATGTATGTATGTATGCAACTGCTACTCCAGAGGAACCTCAGAGCTGCTTCCTTTTGAAGTGGCAAGAAAAGTACAGTTGTGTACACTTACCATAAATGTAGATTTTTGAGTGTTTTCACTGTTGCAGTCATTACATTTGGGTAATCTGCTGGCAGGTTGCCCTCAGTCGGCCAGAGTTCCAAAGTCTTGGGTCCTGCGTCAGTTGCTGTCTTCTCTTCCATGACGGCAGGTCGTCAGGGGTATAAAACATGCAGCCGACACCATTTTCTTTAGTTTTTCTTGCCCCCGATGTCAGGCGCATCCAAAAAGGTAACATTATTATATATATATATATATATATATATATATATATATATATATATATATATATAAATACATGCATCAATATAAACTTTACCTTCATCTACAAGCAAATACACCACATAGGTTGTAGAAGATAGTGAAGGAAAGATAAACTTCAGAATGACAGGGGGATGGCGGGAGGGTAATCTGGACTGGACAGTGAATACATTCGAACATCTACATTTATGGTAAGTGTACACAACTGTACTATGTTCTTCGTGTTTCACTGTTGCAGTCATTACATTTGGGTAGAATCCCAAAGCTATGGTTGGGAGGCTGGAGCTAAACAGCATTAGGTGCGGCTATAAGGCCGTGCAGCACTGCAGTGGCAAAGTCTGCCCTGGACTTAGAGAGGCAAATGGTAATGCTTTGTAAAGGTATGAAAAGAACTCCAAGTAGCAGCCTCTAGAATGTCTTTGGTTGGTACTCCTCTGAGAAAGGCTGCTGAAGTAGCTGCAGCTCTGGTGGGATGAGACCCAATGCCCTTGGGCACAGGTTTACCATGGTGTAAGTAGCAGAAATGGATGCAGTGGCTTATCCATTTTGAAATTGTCTGCTTTGAAATAGCCTTTCCTTCTGATCCTGCAGCATATGACACTAGTAATTGCTCAGTTTTTCTTAGAGCTTTAGTCCTGCTCAAGTAGAATCTTAGCTGTCTGTGTACGTCCAAGGAATGCAGAATTATCTCCCCTTTGTTCTGCGGATTTGGATAAAAAGTTGGCAGATGAATTGTTTGGTTAAGAGCCACACTGGAGACCACCTTTGGCATAAAAGTAGGATTTGTCCTCAGAGACACCCTGTCCAGGTAAAATATGATAAAAGGCTCTACAGCCATAAGGGCCTGTAGCTCTGAAACTCTTCTTGCTGAAGTAATTGCTAGTAGCAGAGCTGTCTTCCATGATAAGAACTTTATATCTGCGGTAGCAGCTGGTTCAAATGGAGGCAGGGTGAGCTTTTCCCACACATAATTGAGGTCCCATGCAGGTAATAGTGATCTTCTAGGGGGCCTTAAATTTTTGACTCCTCTAAGATACTGCTTTAGTAAAGGATGAGAAAAGATTGGTGGCTCTGCGTTGTAATGAGCCGAAATGGCAGAGGCATGGATTTTGATTGATGAGAAAGTTAGGCCTTTGTCAAGCATCTCAGTTAAGTATTGTAATATCTGAGGAATATTTGGTTCTGCTGCATCAGATACTTGTGCTTGATTCCAAGCACAGAATCTCTTCCACTTGTCAGCATACGATTTTCTCGTACTAGGCCTTCTGGCTTCCAAAATGACATCCATCACAGCTTTACTGAGAGGTGTTGTTTGTATGATTACATGATTAGCCATGCTGCCAGGTTTAGAGTCTAGAGTTAAAGTTGATTGCGCAGGATCTGATTGTTTTGCTGGGACAGTAGTTGTGGTCTTTGAGGCAAGGTCCAAGCTGGGTATTGAGACAAGTTCCTTAGGATTGGGTACCAGTATTGGCAGGGCCAGTCCAGGGCAATTAATATCATCTTTGGCTTCTCTTGTCTGACTTTTACGAGGACCTTGGGTAGAAGAGGCAGAGGAGGAAAGGCATAAACTGAGGGATAGGGCGTCCGCTTTTCATGCTTGTCTGTGGTTAAGTCCTTGAGCAGAATCTTTTCAATTGATAATTTTGAAGACAGGCAAATAGATCTATGTCTGGGCTCCCCCATTTCTCTCTTATCATGCTTGTGGATTCAGTTTCCACTCATGTGGATCCATAAGGTTTCTGCTTAAATCGTCTGCCAGAGTGTTTTGTTTTCCTGGCAGGAATTGAGCTTGAAGATGTATTTGGTAGGTCAAAGCTGTGTCCCACAGTGCCATGGCTAATCTGCAAAGGGGGGCATGAGTGCATGCCCCCTTGCTTGTTTATATACCACATGACTGTGGTGTTGTCCGTCTTTATCAGTAGTTGTCCTGGATGAAGTAAGTCCTTGAAGGCTGTTAGGGCATTTTGAACAGCTAGCATCTCTTTCTGGTTGACATGTAAGATGCATTTGTTTTGGTGCCCATATGCCCTGAATGCATCTTCCTGCCATGTGGGCCCCGCAGGCATAATCTGATGCATCTGTTGTTAAGGTTTGGCTGGTAGGGGGTAGAGTGAAGGGCCGTCCCAAGTTTTGGTAACAGGCCTTTGCCCACCATAGAAACTCCTGTTGCAGGCAGGGAATGAGAGGAATCATTGTTTCCAGACTGTGTGAATGTTGACTCCATAAACTTTTTAGGTACCACTGAAGTTTCCTCATATGCAGTCTTGCATATGGAATTAGTAGGATGCAGGATACCATGAAGCCCAGAGCCTGCAGAATTTGTCTTGCAGAAGACTGGATTTTTGTTGCCATCAGTTTGAAGTAAGTAGTCAGTTGCCTTTGTTTGAATGGCGTAAGGTAAGCCATCTGGGCAGTTGTATTCAAGCTTGCACCCAGGATTGTTATCTTTTGAGAGGGTACCAGTTGTGATTTCTTTTCGTTGACTGTGTACCCTAGGCATGTTGGAAGCCTTTTCACAAATGCCAGGTGTTGAAAAAGAGTGTCCTTGTTCTCTGCTTGAATGAGACAGTCATCCAAGTAAGGATATATCTGTATACTTCTTTGTCTGCAAAATGCAATTACTGGTGCCAGGCACTTTGTAAAGAGCCTGGTCGCAGTAGATAAGCCAAAGGGCACTGCAGAGAATTGATAATGCATTAAGCCAGCCTTGAATCTGAGGTATCTTCTGCACGATTGTCTTATTGGGACATGCAGGTATGCCTCTTTTAGGTCTAATGTCACCAGCCAAGCATTCTTGCCCAGCATGGGCAGAAGCTGCTGCAAAGTCAGCATTTTGAATTTTGGAATGTCCAGGTATGTGTTCAAAATTGATAAATCCAGTATTGACCGTTAGGCCTTGTGCTTTCTGGGTACCAAGAACAGTCTTGAGTAAAAACCTTGTCCTTTTTCCTGTTCTGGTACTGGATGAATGGCCTCCATATCCATGAGGGACATAACCTGTTTCTGTGCCTCTGCCCATTGATTTTTGGGCAGATCTGGCCAACCGTTTGCCATTGGCAGAGTGTGGAAATGGAATCTGCATCCCTGTGATACTATGTTTAGTACCCACCTGTCCTGGGTTATTGACTGCCAATTTTGAGCAAAAAGTGCTAATTCCCCCCCTAAGGGTGCTGTCAAAAGATAAGTACTTGGTGTAGGCAGAGGGAAGTCACTGGGACTGTTTTCTGTAGGTTTGCACTTTATCTTCCCCTGATTTGGAGGTCGATGTGCCCCATTGCTTTGACCTGCATGAATCTTACGTCTGGTGTCTGGATTTGCCCCTTTGAGCTCTGTCTGACACAGGAAAGGACCAATTTTTTGTATGCCAGTGTCTACTGAATCTTGGTGGCTGCACTTGTAAGAAGTCTTTAACAGTTTGCATAGACTTAGCTTTGTCTTCCATTTTCTTTAAAACCTCTTCTGCCTTAATACCAAACAGAGAATCATGCTGTAAAGGTGCATCTAGCAATTTAGCTTTAACATGATCTGGCTAATTTTGTTCCTTTAACCAGGCATGCCTCCTAATCACAGATCCAGTAACTGCGGCCCTGCAGGAGGCCTCTAAGGAATCAAAACCACATTGCAAAGTATGCTTTCCAACTTGTTCAGCTGCATGCAATAATTCTTGCAATTCTTTATTTTCTGCACATTCAGAAATCAACATCATTTTCAGTTTCAGCAATCCCATAACATGTTGTTGGTACTTAAGCACATGGAAATGACAGTTTAAGGACCTGACTGCCAAGGTTGCAGATGTATAAACCTTTTTTCCCCATCTGTCTAGTGCCCTTGAATCTCTGTCAGAGGGGGTAGGATTTTTTGCTGTTGAGGCCTTAACTCCCTTTGGACCCTGTGCAATCGTTTCATGATCAGCAGCAGGGTTTCTAAATAAAAATTTATGTGAGTCAGGGACCCTGTAATATCTGTCAGGCTTACTGGGAGCCAGGGGTAAGAGTCAGGGGTCAAGCTTGACTCCGAAAACACATCATCCACAATGTCTAAAACAGGGGGAATGGCTAAAGGCTTGTGCTGGGGGAAAAGAAGGAAATCCCTGAGCCTCTTTTTTGATTCTGAGAAGTCTTGACTCTCCCAGTGAAAATGCTCCCTCAAAGTACGCAAGGTTTCTCCAAATGAATAATCCTCTGGAGGAGATGCGGATGGAATAGACTCCTCAGCATCACAATCCTCATAAGGAGGTATAGATAATTCCTAATCAGAAGAGGAATCAGAAGAAATAGAAACCTGATCTGAAGATTCATAATCAGTGTCTTGCCTAGGCCTCTTATCTGAGGGGGATTGGTACCCCTGATCAAGGTAATAAGGTCTTCAGCCATTTTGATCATCTGTTTTTTAGGCATAGAGGCCTGTGCAAGTGACTCGTGCATCAGTTTTTTAGTTTTAGAAGTTGCCTTTGTCTTTGGTTTTGCAGCTGTCGTCGGTTTGATATATAAATGTTGAGGTCTGAATACACCCTCAGAAGCCAGTGCCTGCTCAGCGGCTCCGGACCCATCCAAGGGAGAAACATCCATCGGTCCAATACCTTGAGTATCTTGCAGCATGCCGGACTCCACATGGGTGTCGGTAGAGGCCTGCTACTCAAAGGTAGCGGGTATCAGAGTCTGCGAAAGCGCCTCACTGAGTACCGGCGAACCGGCGACTGGCTTAGGAGAAGCTTCGTCGTCAGTTTTGGATCTCGACTGCCTTTCTCTGTCCTTTTCTTTGCGTTTTTTATGTACTCCGGTAGTCGGATTGCTATCTGACGACATTTCTGGGTAGTTAAATCTGTTTCCAAAACACTTTGATGCAAAAATATACTGACGCTTAATAGTGCGTTGGTTAAATCTAGCACAAAACCGACAGCCAGGCACGTTGTGATCAGGGCCTAGGCAAGGAACACAGTATAAATGGAAATCCTTTGCTTCCCACAAGTAATACAATTATTAACTTTTTTTGACATCAGTAAAAAGTTTCCCCAACGGGGTACTTAGCTTTAGTGAAGACTTCGGTTCTGAAACTCAAACTCGAATATTTCAGTAGTCGGCCAACCGGCACTTGCGAAATGCTTCTGCTTTGGGCACCGTGCAGCAAGAAAGACTAAAGGCTGACTGAGGGCAACCTGCCAGATTACCCAAATGTAATGACTGCAACAGTGAAACACAGAGAACATCTACTGAAGATTTCTTCACTCTGACTTCCCTCCAGTAGGCTGTCCAATCAACAGTCACAATGAAGGTGTAGGAGGGAGCTGGAGCTTTGTGAAGCTGGTGGGCTGTTGTATCCTAGGCAGGATGCAACCCATATAGCCAAAAAAGCTACTGCAGTATTGAGAATGATGAAAATCCTCTGCTACACTCATACAAATTAATGCTCCCAAAAAAATAAACAGCAGATGAATGGAATAATTCTTATTATGAAAGGAACTGTATCAGTCTTTTACAGTCCATTTTTAAAAACTTCATTACTTATATAAAATACTATAATGAAAGGTGGGGTATGGGAAACAGAAAAAGCATTGCTGAAAAAGAAATGCAGCATATTTCTAACAGTATGGACCACATTCAATAGCACATGCAAGAGCAGCACAATCTCTGACAGCACTAGAATGTAGAATCAGTTAAAATTACAATGACAAACTAATGAACATGCTCAACATTTTATGTATACCTGACAATATGAATAATGCAATGAAATACAAACAAATTATACAGACTAGTTATTGTTTTTGTTTATCAAAAGGATTCATTCTCCATTTTTTCCTCTCGTAGTAGGAGATGGGTTTCAAGCAGGAAAAACCCTAATTTTCAAACGAGAGATTTCAAGAGTATGAAATGGTCTGCTGGAGTATCACTATAAAGTACACCAAACAGTAATAATAGTTGTACCACAATGTAGCCACTCTGTTCATTAATATTCACCATGAGCAACATTTTACACATAGACTTACCCAATTAGCCTGGCTCTGTATCACATAGAGTTAAAATGCAGACTATGATTCAGACAACCTGATTTCAAACAGCAGCTCTGGTGGGTGGAAAACTCAGGTAGGAGAAAATGGGAATAAATGGACGATAGCACCCTGACCATTATGAGGGGGATGAAATACCCTTCCAGCTGCAAGAACCACTGGGCTGATGAGACTCTTGCTTTCACTCACTTTTTTACTTAGGATACTCAAGAGGGAGGAAAGAATGTGCTCAACACTAATATGGGAGGCTCAACGGTCAGCAGGTGTGGAGAAGAAAATAAGAGGTGCATGGGAAAAACTTACACATTTCAGGCCTAATTCAACTAGTTCAAGAAACTATGTGCAATTCTAATACCTTAGCTGTAATTTTGTAATGAGATGTAGTCCATAGCTGGTCTGCAGCAGAAACATTATTCTTTAGAGGTCAGGAGAAAACTCTTAGGAAATCACAGTCAGGAACACAGTTGGAAAAGATGACCAGTCCTACAACTACTGGACAACAAAAATGTTCCCTGGTGCTGCTTATTGCAAAAGGGGAAAATAAATCTATTCCCCCTCAAGCAACAGAGAGAGTTTAAAATAAAAAAACTAGCAGAGGTTGATGGGGGTGGGGCAAATTCCCTTGTGTAAATGTACGGAGGTTTTCTGCAAAAAATAACCATTTTGTAATTTTGTGCAAGTGTTCTTACAAGCAGTTCTGTACAGTCTAAATGACAGTTGCACAGACTGCATCTGATCAGCTATCCTATACCTGTACTGCAATACTGTGTATTAAGTCAGACTTATACCACTTGATCAAGGTACTTTCCTGTTTTTTCCCCCTAAGCTGAGGAAGGGAACTTCATCTGCAGAATTCCCTACAGATAAAACAGGCTGTATTAAGCAAGGTATTTAATCCTAGCACTGTAATGACAACAACCCAATGTTACTTTACTAGCATGAGAGGTTTTGCTCCCTGCACTTGTTAAAACACTGTGCAAGAGAAGGTTGAAGCTCTCCAACTGAAACTATCTGACAACACTAAGAACAGAAAAAGAACAGGGATTTCAGCAGTACAAAAGTAGGGCACTATCAATAATCAGAATTCAGATAGAAAATCTTACTTTCATAGGTTTGTCCTGAACAGATATGGTTAAGCAGTCCTTGAACAGCCCCATAATGAAGAATGAAGGGTGATTCTGACCTGCATGCAAAGATTAAGACTGCATGTGATATCAGCAGAGGTCAAGGAGATATATACAGCTCTGTAAAGCTGTACATGCAGTTTATATCAGAGGTGATGATGGCAGAAACAGGGGAATATGACTTCTTGCACACTGGATGATTCCTGCAGCACCCCATAAAACTGATTATGGATCAGTTGATTCACTGACAGGAGTCTGATAAATTACATCAATCGAACTGGGGGAGGGGGTGAGTATTACCTGTCATCAGTAGCGCTTTCTTGGGTGATGGAAAAAAAAAAAAACCCAAATGAAAGCAACAGTGTGAATTCTAGCTGAACAGTAAGCCATCACCAACAGCTGAGGTCGAACTTAATTTGGCTAGACAGTTAAGAAAAACAAACCAGAAATAGAGCAGCTTAAGGAAAAGGTAAAATAACTCTTGCAACATAAGTCCTATACTTGTGAAATGTCTATACAAATTCTCTACACATCTATAACAAAATTTACTCTCAGTCAGGAATTACTGAAAATCTGGCCACATCGCCCCTCTGGAAAGGCAGTTACAATGCCTGTCATTTTCACTATAGTATCTCTTCTCTAACTCCTAACATGTCACTACTCCAGTTGATGTTGATACTAGCTTCTACTGACTACCTTCTTAAATCTTTTTTTTATATTAACTATTTCCTTTTTATTTTATTGTGCTCTTTTACTCTATAAATTATTTTTTCCACTTGATGTCTTCACATTCTGGGCTGGGGCTGACATTGGTCCAATGGGATCATTTCTCTACTCTGGTTATTTATATAAATAAATATATTAGCAAAGTACAGTTGCGTTAGGAACTTACCATAACTGTAAACAGAATAATCAGTGGGGCAGTCATAACTTCTAAGGACTCCTCCTTGCAGGAGCCTGACCTCCAGCCCAACTTCCAAAGCTCTACACCTTTCTGCACCTAACTTGAGCCAACTTTCTCCCACTTGGAGGTCAGTATGTTTTGCTTTTTTTTTTTTGTATAAGAAGGATGTTGGTCATGGCATCTTCAAGTCTTTTTTTGTTCTGGTTGGACAATGGCAACAGAAGAGGTGCCAGAGCACATTCAGCAAATTGGAGGATAAATGCCCCAAGGATATAAATCTCAACCACAAGGCCCCAAACTGCCTCTCCAGGTGCTTCCTGAGTCCTCAGGAAAATTTACCTGATAAGGGAAAAGAGAAGGAAGATGGGGCCAGTTAAAACAGGGCACCCACTCCAATTCATGATGCACAAGAAAGAAAGCAAGAGAATGGTGTGAGGAAAACTAGACCATAGCAGTGAATACACTCAAACATCTACAGATATGCTAAGTTCCTAACACAGCTCTACTTTGTTCACTGTAATATTCACTGTTGCAGTCATAAAGTACAGTTTTGTACCTACCATAAATGTAGATGTCCGAACTGGATAGCATCTGCAGTCATAACAAATGGGTTGTCCTGTCGTCAGGCAGCCCTTCGGTCGGCCGGATTCCAATGTCTGGGTCCGGCTTCGGCTGATGTCGCACTTCACCCGACGTCATCTCTGCTGGTCTTCGGGTATAAAGGCATCCGCCGACGCCATTTTCCTCAGTGTTTCTTGCCCCAGATGCCAGTTGCCCTCTTGGAAGGCTAAATTTTGGATAAATGCCAATGTTTCAAAAAAAGTAGAAGGCAAACACAAAAAATAAGCATGTATGTACATATATACAAACAAATACACCATAAGAGACTCCCCCCCAGCTAGCTATTAGGAGGGTAAATACCCTAGGAGTACCACAGAGGGGAAGGAGGGTGGGTAATCCTGACTGCAGATGCTATCCAGTTCGGACATCTACATTTATGGTAGGTACAAAACTGTACTATGTCCTTCATGGATGCATCTGCAGTCATAACAAATGGGTAGAATACCATAGCCAAACTAGGGGTGGAGGAAGAAAATTTATGGTGTAGTTAGTATCCCTTGCAGTACAGCAGAGGCAAACCCTGCTCGGGATTTAGAGTATAGAGGTAAATTATAATGCTTGGCAAATGTATGCACGGAGGTCCAAGTAGCCGCCTCAATAATGTCCTTGGTTGCCACTCCTCGTAAGAAAGCTGTGGTAGTGGCTGTAGCCCTTGTAGAACGAGGTCTTATGTTCTGTGGGATTGGTTTTCCATGGTAGGAGTAACAGAATCTTATGCAATTTCCTATCCATTTGGAGATTGTCTGTTTGGAAATTGCTTTTCCTTCCCTTCCTGTTGCATAGGCTACTAAAAGCTGGTCAGTTTTTCTGTTACTTTTGGTTCTGTCCAGGTAGTAGCGTAACTGCCTATGTACATCCAAGGTATGCAGCAGTCTTTCCCCCCTGTTCTGTTGATTGGGAAAGAAGGTAGGTAGGTGGATTGCCTGGTTTAAAGACACTCTGGATACCACCTTAGGCATAAATGTAGGATTAGTTCTCATGGACACCCTATCTTGATGGAAGATTAGGAAGGGTTGCACTGCCATTAAGGCCTGTAGTTCCGAAACCCTCCTTGCTGAGGTAATTGCCAGTAGGAAAGCAGTTTTCCATGACAGGTGTTGCAGATCTGCTGTTGCTGCTGGTTCAAACGGAGGGAGTGTCAACTTTTCTAGCACAAAGTTCAAGTCCCATGCTGGTAATGGTGGTTTCCTAGGAGGTTTTACATTCTTGATCCCTCTGAGGAACTGCCTGAGTAGAGGATGCGAAAAAACAGGTGGATCGAAGCTGTATTCTGCTGAAATAGCTGATGCATGTATCTTGATGGAGGAATAGGACAGGCCTGTATGTAGAAGCTCTGCCAAGTACTCCAGAATGTTTGCAATATCTATGTTCGACACATCTTTTCCTCTTTCAGTACTCCAAATGACAAACCTTTTCCATTTTCCTGCATAGTTCCTTCTTGTTGAAGGTCTGCGGGCTTCAAGGATAATGTCTTTAACCCTTTGGGAAAGGTCTGGGTTAGTTGCTGCTATGTGATGTTCCAGGCAGTCAGTTGCAAGGTTTTTAGGTTTGAATGCATGATGTTGTAGTTGTTCTGAGTTAACATCAAAGGCATCAGGGGTATTGACCACATTCTCTCCCGAGACATGCTCCTCAGCAATGGGTACCAGTGTTGTCTTGGCCAGTTCGGAGCTATCAAGATTATCCTTGGGCGTTCCTCTTTGATTTTCAGTAGTACCTTGTGCATCAAGGGAAGAGGTGGAAATGCATATGCTGTCAGGCCTTTCCAGCTGAAGGATAGAGAGTCCACCTTCCATGCAAGTGGGTGGAATGTCCTTGTGCAGAATTTTTTGAGCTGGTGATTGAGTGGGGATGCGAATAGATCTATTTGTGGCATTCCCCATTTCTTTGTGATGGCCTTGAAGATGTCCGGGTGTAGCATCCATTCGTGAGCATCCGAGGTGGTTCTGCTTAACATGTCTGCTAGGGTGTTCTCTTTTCCCGGCACAAATATTGCCTGTAACTGGATGTTGTAGCTGAGAGCCAGATTCCAAAGGTCCAAAGTCATTCTGCATAGGGGTATGAATGAGTGCCTCCCTGTTTGTTGATGTACCACATGACTGTGGTGTTGTCTGTCCTTATCATCAAATGGCCTTCTTTGAGGAATGGTCTTAATTTTGGATTGCCAGTTTTACTGCCAGCATTTCTTTTTGGTTTATGTGCAGGTGCAGTTGGTCTTGAGTCCACAATCCTTGTATGCATTTGTCCAGCATGTGCGCCCCCCATCCTAGGTCTGAGGCGTCCGTTGTGATGGTTTGGCTTGCTCGAAAGTTGTGGAAGGGTAAGCCTGGGTTTGACTGGCATGCTTGAGCCCACCATAGGAACTCCTGTTTTAGGCATGGGATTAGTGGGATTTCTGTTTCTAAGCTGTGCCTGTGCTGAGACCATAAATTCTTTAGGTACCACTGTAGCTTTCTCATATGCAGTCTGGCATGTGGGACCAAGATTATGCATGATGCCATGAAGCCCAAGGCCTGCAGAACTTTTCTTGCTGTTAGTTTGTTCTGCTTTGTTAATGCCAAGAAGTAAAGAGGGAGTTCTTTTTGTTTTTCTGCAGTTAGGAATGCCATTTGTTTTACTGTATCCAATTCCGCGCCCAAGAATGTTCTTGTTTGGGATGGTATCAGCCTTGACTTTTGTAAATTGACTGTGTATCCCAGGGCTTGTAGCAAGTAAATGACCCTTTGTAAATCTGTTGTCAGCTTGCTTTTGTTGTCCGCTTGTAACAGGCAGTCGTCCAGGTATGGATAAATTTGGATTCCCTGTAGTCTGCAGTGAGCGATTACTGATGCCAGGCATTTTGTGAATACTCTGGGCGCAGTAGATAAGCCAAAGGGCAATGCTGAGAATTGATAATGCTCTGATCCTGCAAGAAATCTGAGGTATCTTCTGCAATTTGGTCGAATGGGGACGTGCAGGTATGCCTCCTTGAGATCTAGAGTTACCAGCCAACACTCCTTGCCCAGCATGGGAAGAAGTTGCTGTAGGGTCAGCATTTTGAGACAATGATGTATGTGTTTAAGACGGACAGGTCGAGAATAGGTCTCCAACTTTTCTCTTTTCTTGGTACTAGGAAGAGTCTGGAGTAGAATCCTTTGCCCTGTTCTGTTATTGGTAGTCTTTCCACAGCTCTCATCTTTGTTAATTTCGCTATCTGCTGTAGAGCTTCTGTTTTTTGATTTGGAGGTAGGTTTGGCATTCCTCTTTTTACTGGTAAGGTGTGGAAGTGGAACCGGTAGCCTTGGTCTATGGTTTGCAAAATCCACTTGTCTTTTGTGATATAGTGCCAATTTTTCGAAAATAAGGCTAACTTTCCGCCTAAAGGTGCTGCTATTTGCTCCCTGGTAGGCGGTGTCAGAGCCAAGTCACTGTGATTGTCCTGTTGCAGTGGCAGTGGTTGTGTCTGTGCCTCGGTTATTGCCTTGCCACTGTCGTCCTCTGTAGGCACCTCCTCTGGATTGATTTCTGCCTCTAGAGCGTCTATTCCTGCCCCTTTGGGATTTTGTGGAGTCTGGAAAGGACCAATTTTGGCAGGCCAGTTCCTGCTAAACCTTGGGGCTGAACCTGTAAGAAATCTTTAACTGTTTGTACAGATTTTGCCTTTTCTTCCATTTTCTTCATTACTTGCTGGGCAGGTGTACCAAACAGACTGGCCTTATCCATAGGAGCATCTAACAGCTTTGCTTTAACATGATCCGGTAAGACCTGTTCTTTCAACCATGCATGCCTTCTTATCACTGTGCCAGTCATGGCTGATCTAAATGAAGCCTCCAGTGCATCATAGCCACATTTTAAGGAATGGTTACTAACCTGTTGGATGTTATTCACCATTTCTAATACATATTTCTTATCTAAGGATTCATCAGAGGACAGTTTTTTTAGTTAACTGATCAAGCATAAACTCTTGGTATTGGATCATATGAAACTGACAGTTTAAAGCTCTAGCTGAGAGAGTAGCAGAGGTGTAAATTTTTTCCCCCATCTCTCTAAGGACCTGGATTCCCTTTCAGAAGGAATAGGTTTTTTTGCTGTGGTCGAGGCTACTGCCTTGGGCCCCTGGGATATAGTTTCGGGATCTGCAAGTGGGGCCTTGTATAGGTGGTGATGAGTGTCTGGCACCCTGTAAAATCTATCTGGTTTGGCAGGGGCTGGAGGTAAAGAATCAGGAGCAGTGCAAACATCATTAAATGCATCATCCACAACAGGCAGTACAGGAGGTATAGCTAAGGGCCTATGTTGTGGTAAGTGCAGAAAAGTTCTAAGCCTTTTTCTTGAATCTGAGAAATCTTGTCCCTGCCATTGGAATTGTTCTCTCATGGCATGTAAGGTTTCCAAAGGAAAATTCCTCTGGTGGAGAGGCAGCTGGAATGGATTCTTCAGCATCGGAATCTTCATAAGTAGAAAAGGAGCCTCTGGCTGGTCTGTAATGTCCGAGTCATCCGCAGAATCATCAGAGGACACTGGCTCGGGGCTCTGCTCTAGGTCTCTTTCTGGGGGCTGAGAGGCCCTGTCTGGGTGAGATTGGGATCCCCTAATTAAGGATATTAAATCTTCTGCCAGAGTAAGCATTTGTGAACTTGAAGTGGGCCTGTGTGAGGGGGGCTTAACAGGCACTGATTTAGCAGATTTGGCTGCTTTAGCCCTGGCAAAGGCCTTAATAGACATGGCTGCAGGAGGTCTAGCAGCACCACGTGCTGGGGTAGAGACATCCAAAGGGATGGTGTCTGATAAATCACTAGGAACCACAGTTGTAGGTAAAATTTCTGAGGCCGATTCAACTAAGGTAGCAGGAGCCTCAGTAGTAGTCATGGATTCGGCTGAAGATTGACCGGTTTTCGGTTTCGCCGAAACCGAGACACTCGCGGCTTGCTTAACCATGGTTTCGGCCGAAACCGCGGACCGCGAGTGTCGGTCTTTTTCTTTGCGTTTTTTAACAATTTGGGTAGTCGGAGGATCCGACGGCATAATGTATGCAAAGTCTGAGCCGAAAAACTGTTCAGCAAACTCCGACCGACGCCTAAGCGTTCGTCGGTTGAAGGAAGCACAGGCCGAACAGGCTGCTACGTCGTGGTCTGGGCCTAAGCAAGGCAGACAGTAAGAGTGGAAATCTTTATGAGGTATTTGTTTCCCACAAGTTAAACAGTTATTGACTTTTTCTGACATCGGCTGAGGCAAGAAAGAGTCCCCAACGGGGTACTTAGCTTTTAGAAGTCTTCGAAGTAGTATTCGGTAGTAGTAATCTCTGGATCTGACCGACCGGCACTTGCGAACAGCTTCTGCTTCGGGCGCCACACGGCAAGAAAGACTGAGGAAAATGGCGTCGGCGGATGCCTTTATACCCGAAGACCAGCAGAGATGACGTCGGGTGAAGTGCGACATCAGCCGAAGCCGGACCCAGACTTTGGAATCCGGCCGACCGAAGGGCTGCCTGACGACAGGACAACCCATTTGTTATGACTGCAGATGCATCCATGAAGGACATCTTGTGTGGTGACACAGAGTTCAAAGAATCAGCTGGCTCTGACATGAGTTTGTAGAGAGCAGACCCTGTAAGATGGCTATAGCTAACTTTGTCCTGGCCCTAGAAGCAATTACAAGATTTTAGTGTTTAGTCAATGTATGACTGATACACACAAAGCTGCTGAGAGTAGGCTCCAGAATCCACAATGAACTTGAAAAATACCAGGAAACGAATCTATGCAGAACTGCTTTATTACAACACACTAGCGCTTTCACAAAATGCTTCTTCAGGTGTAAAACTGATACAAAAAACCACACCTTAAATAGCCAGGTTGAATAATCACATGATGCACTCTAATTAACTTTTAAAAGGGAGACCTTAAAATCAGTTTAAAACATACATATACACTACATATACACTATTAATAAAACATACACCCTGCATAAAGAACAGATATATAACAATATATATATAAGCACATTCTAATGAGCATATAAGCATATTTAATAAACAATCTACGATTATTATAAAATAGAAAAATAAAAAATATAAAAAACAAATAAATAAATAAAAGACAGGAATTACCTATGTAGAGCTCTTTTACCAAGAACAGGCTTCAAAGGCACCTGTTCATTTAAACCATGACCATAATTGGCTCTAAGCATGACTATCCACCTAACCTCTACTTCCTCAGCTCTAGCTCTAATATCACCCACTCTAACACTCTATGTCCTAGAGACAACCATAAACATAAACGTATGTTGTACACCCATATTTTGTACATGCTTAGCTAAAGCATTAGTATTACTCCCTTTACCTATATGGTAATAATGCTCTCTTATTCTATCCTTTAGAGAACGATCTGTCTTGCCAACATAGAAACATCTACAGGCAACACAGTTAGCTAAATAAATCACGTGCATAGTTTCACAATCAGCCTGAACCCTGATGTCATACACTCTCTGCCTGTGTCAGGATGTACAAAGAAAGGCTCTTTATTAATGTACTTGCACTGCGAGCATTTACCACATGATCTAGTACCAGGTACTGTCGGGGCATACTTTACTTCCTTAACATTACATAACCTTCTTCTTAAATTCTTCTTATTCTTAAAAGTGAACTGAGGTCTGGGGCCTATAATTTCACTTAATTGCGGATCAGTTAACAGAATATCCCAATGTTGGCTAATAATTTCAGTATACCTCATAACATCTCTTGAGTAAGGAATACAAACCTTAATATTATTTGCTCTATTGGTATTGCCACCAGCTGACCTTTTTGAAAAATACGGTTTGGCCCTACTCTCTCTCAATTTTTTTTTTTTTCTGTTTTAGATCTAATGAGTTTTGTTGAGTACATTAACAGTACCACCCCCTTTTTGAGGTTCACTTTGAACTATTCAGATGCTAGTATAAATTTTCTGGACGTGATAGTGGAAAAGGACAGTTCTAATGTGATGTCAACTAGACTATATAGAAAGGAATGTCACGTTAATAGTTTGCTATCTAGGGATAGCATGCATCCAGACTATGTCTTTAGAAATGTAGTCCAGAATCAATTCTATAGGGCTTCTAGACTGAGTGCAAATAATAGCGAATTTGAAGAGCAGAAACATAAGACCATTAATGAGCTTACAGAGAGGTTATGATTATGGGATGGTAGAGTATAATGCTACTCAAGTCTCTAAATTGAGAGAGAGTAGGGCCAAACCGTATTTTTCAAAAAGGTCAGCTGGTGGCAATACCAATAGAGCAAATAATATTAAGGTTTGTATTCCTTACTCAAGAGATGTTATGAGGTATACTGAAATTATTAGCCAACATTGGGATATTCTGTTAACTGATCCGCAATTAAGTGAAATTATAGGCCCCAGACCTCAGTTCACTTTTAAGAATAAGAAGAATTTAAGAAGAAGGTTATGTAATGTTAAGGAAGTAAAGTATGCCCCGACAGTACCTGGTACTAGATCATGTGGTAAATGCTCGCAGTGCAAGTACATTAATAAAGAGCCTTTCTTTGCACATCCTGACACAGGCAGAGAGTGTATGACATCAGGGTTCAGGCTGATTGTGAAACTATGCACGTGATTTATTTAGCTAACTGTGTTGCCTGTAGATGTTTCTATGTTGGCAAGACAGATCGTTCTCTAAAGGATAGAATAAGAGAGCATTATTACCATATAGGTAAAGGGAGTAATACTAATGCTTTAGCTAAGCATGTACAAAATATGGGTGTACAACATAAGTTTATGTTTATGGTTGTCTCTAGGACATATGAGAGTGTTAGAGTGGGTGATATTAGAGCTAGAACTGAGGAAGTAGAGGCTAGGTGGATAGTCATGCTTAGAGCCAGTTATGGTCATGGTTTAAATGAACAGGTGCCTTTGAAGCCTGTTCTTGGTAAAAGAGCTCTGCATAGGTAATTCCTGTCTTTTATTTATTTATTTGTTTTTTATATTTTTTATTTTTCTATTTTATAATAATCGTAGATTGTTTATTAAATATGATTATATGCTCATTAAAATGTGCTTATATATGTATTGTTATATATCTGTTCTTTATGCAGGGTGTATGTTTTATTAATAGTGTATATGTAGTGTATATGTATGTTTTAAACTGATTTTAAGGTCTCCCTTTTAAAAGTTAATTAGAGTGCATCCTGGCTATTTAAGGTGTGTTTTTTTTGTATCAGTTTTACACCTGAAGAAGCATTTTGTGAAAGCGCTAGTGTGTTGTAATAAAGCAGTTCTGCATAGATTCGTTTCCTGGTATTTTTCAAGTTCATTGTGGATTCTGGAGCCTACTTTCAGCAGCTTTGTCTGTATCCTGTTCTTCGTCTTTTACAGCTGCAGAGGTTTCTGGTGCCTGGCCTTTTGTGTTTTTCTTAATGTATGACTGATGACAAAGTACCTGACTGAGCATTAATCCCCTCTATGGGGACAGCCTTAGTGGAATAGGCTCTAAAATGCCCAGAGTAGTTTTACCATGGAAACAGTACTAAATACAAATGGAGTGTGCTAGCAATTTGGAATTTGTTTTGTTTTGTTTACAGGCACTCCCCTCCTTCTCCCTAGTAAAGTAGATAAACAACTGGACTTATTTTTAAATCTATTTAGCTCTGTCAAAATAAAATTTCAGTTGCCTATGCACATCTACAAAAAGTAAACTTTTCCCCTTGTCCTAGAGAGATGGGGAGAAAAGAGGGAGGTGAATAACTTGGTTCAGGGATAATTCTGTCTGCATCTTCGACATGATAGTGGGATTAGTACACATATGGTGACCCTGTCTTTGTAGAAAATCAAAACAGGTTCCCTGCACAAGAAAACTTGCAAGTATTTGAAAGTGCATATTTAGAGCAATCTCTCTCTCTCTCTATCTCTCGCTCTCTCTTCACTCATAATTTTAAGCATGTCCTCTAAAAATGCTAAATCTAACTCACTGTCAGTACTGAGGGTTAGGGTACAGTAAGAAGGCATTTGTTCTAATGCAAACAAACCACTCCAAGTTCAGCAGAAGTGAGAATCAGTGCTGTATGAATTAAAATGGAACTATTAAGAGTATTTTTGCCTTCTTCTCTTTTACTTTCTGCAATACTCTGCTGATTAAGCATACTGGAGGGACTGCAAACTGAAACAGACTTGCCCATTTCATGCTGAATATATATATATATATATATATATATATATATATATATATATATATATATATATATATATATATATAGTATAGACTCCTGGAGATGGGGTGCTGGTTCAACAACTAAGTTGTCTACTTCTGACACATCCCACCTGTGGAACAAATCCAAGCAGATTCCCTATTTAACATGTATTTATGTGGGTCTATCTAAATCCTGTGCAGCTTGAGATATAATGTAAGATGCCCAAAGTGTCATGATAAGATTCTGCCTGGGCTAGATGCCTAATCATGTCCTGCTTTTTGCGAGGTACCATGTGCCTACAGTACTGTCTGTGAGGATGTACAGGGTTCCCAGTTTTCTAAATAGGTTTGAAGGCCCTGAGGATTAGTTCTCTCAAAATGATGCATTTTTTTTTCCTGAAGTCTTTGCTCAGACACAGTGGATCCTAATTTCTCCCACATACTTCCCACTAGGCTACATTAGATTCTGGGTCCCTGCTGTCAATCTCTTGTGCACAACAGACTGAGCTTTATTTATTTCATCGACTATGCAAGCTCTTATTATTTGTGATATAGTATGGGGCCTGTACATTGTAGCAGTTGATGCCATATGTTTCTTAGGCACCACTGTAACGTCCTCGTGGATAGGTTTGCCAGTGGTTACATCAGGGTACATGAGCACATGTACTCTAGAACTCTTGGGAACTCCTGTGCTGGAATAGTCTTCTGCTGGGAGATTGTTTGGAGGTACTGTGGCAAGGATGGCACTTATCTGGAGGGAGTAAACCCTTCAGTTTCTCTGTGTCCAGCAATGACAGAAGGAACAAAATCTGCCTCATAGGAGTGAGATGAGATTGTTGGGAAGTTCAGAGAGACACACTGGGTTTTAGAACAGGAAAAGGATAAGCTGTAGAGTCTTCCAAATCTCTTCTAGGAAAGCTGCTTAAATCAGGCCATCATCATCCAGGAAGAGATAGAATGTCCTTAGTTCTGCAATAATCAATTAGTGGAGCTAGGAATTTGGTAAATACCCTAGGTGGAGTAGACAAGCCAAAAGATAAGCAAATAAAATGGCAATGGGTACTCCTGTTTCAAATTTCTGAAACCTTCTGTGTCGCCCTGGCAATGTGAGTGGGGAGATGGGCATAATTGAGATTTGGAATGTCTAAAAAGGCCTGTGGTAGTAGAAGAGGTAAAAACCCTGCAACATCAACAGCTTGAACTTTGGAAACTTTAGAAATTTGTTCAGCTTCGACAGATCTGATATACGTTTCTCAAAGTTGCTTATTTTCTTGGAATAAGAGACAGTCCTAAATAAAACCCTGTACTTTATTCTCCTTTTGACACTATCTGTGTTAAGCCTTTAGTGAGGAGATCTTCCATCAAAGTTGGAAGCACGTCTACCTGATCCTTAGGAATAGAAGAAATTCCTCAGAATTTGGGTCTGCTTAGAAACTGTAACCTGTATCCCTGACATAATCTTCAGGACTCAGTGGTCAGGGTGATCACCTTCCAGTCTTTTACAAGCAAGACAAGATGGAGCCCAATATGTATACACACACACACACGCGCGCGCGCACACACACACACGCACACGCATGTATGTATGTATGTATGTATGTACATATGTATGTATATTTATACACTGTGTGTAAAAGGGGGCAGGAAAGGAAGAAAGGAAGGGATGGGGTAGAAATTTTGAGGAGGCTTAAGCTTGATGGAGTCACAGTTGCTCCTGGACCTCAGTATTACTATGCTTTTCCTTCTATTTTACTCCCCATGTCTTCTAGTACGAGCTACATTTTTAGGATTTGCATGTTATGCTTCGGTTAAATAGGCCAGGTTTTGGAAGGATAATTTCTGCTGTAGTTTTGAGCTGGAAAGTGAAAATAAAAACAGTAACAGACTGGATGTTTTTTTGCTTTTTCCTTCAGTCTTTTGCAGACCTTTTCAATAGGGAGCCAAAGAGAATCTCCTTACTTAGAAATACCTTAAGGAGCTCTGCTTTCTTATGCTGTGGTAAGGGTTGAATCTTAGCCACCACATCTCTTAATAAAAGGCTCAGTACCTGCTGCCGTGCATGATGCATCTAAGGTACCACAGTGGCATTTCATGAAGTGCTTGGCAACCTGGGCACTAGAGTTTACTAACTTCAAGCATTTTACATTTTAGGTCCTTATCTTTAATCCCATCTGCTTTAGACTTGGGCTGAGTGAGAATGGTTTCTTGGTATTTCAGCATATGAGTTTTGCAGTTAAAGGCCAAGTAGTAGTGGTGTAGGTTTTCTTCCCAAAGTGGTCAAGAATCCTGTTCTCCTTATCATTCAGGTGGGGATTCTTGCATGAAGCTAGGGTAGTTCCTGTGATGGAATCCAGGGACATCACAGCTGGACATGGGAATCCTGGACTCTGTAAAACATGCCAAGTGTCATTGCACTAGCTGTAATTATGTACTAATAAATGCATCTTCCAGAACTTCTAGGACTGGAGGGGATACTAGAGAATTTGGTTCAGACAGGTCCCTAAAGTCCAAGTACCTTATCTGGCCAGGAAGAACATTTTAGCCTCCAATATGAAAGCTTTTGTCATCCTATGAAGGGTGTCCCCAAAAGTTACATCCTCTGGCAGAGGATCAGTGGATAAGGTGTCATCACTGCCTGCTTCAAAGTAGACAGGGGACACATCTGGACAACATAAGCTAACTCTAAATCTGGGGTAACAGAATCCTCCTAAGGGGAAGATTCTCTATTTTGCTTCTGAGAAAAGCCCCCTACCACAAAAGGCATGCTTGCAGCTGAATGCCTGGAGTTCAAAACAAAATTCTGAAGCAGATGGAATAAATTATAGAAAGGAGCCTGAGGTGCAAAGATAGGTAGGGATCTAGCAAGCCTAGGCTGGGGCAAGCAAGAGACTACCACTCAGGTTTGGACAATTCTGTCCTCAGTTTAGTCTGGGTAGCTGTCTGAAAGGCTTTGGATCATAGGCAGATGCTTGACACCTCTTTTTGTTCTGTGCTGGCTTCCTCATACACAAAAAGTGTGGAGACAGACTTCCCTTTGCTTATTACAATTCTGGTGTCAGACCCTGAGGACCCCTAGAACACCAGACTGCACTGACTGATTCAGATCGTGAAGACATACCATTATCAAATAGCATAATGGCTCCCAGGGGGTAATGCCAAAGGTTTTGGCAGTGACTAACTCTGTGCTCTGGAAGAAACAGACTATATGTCAAGCAGAGTTACTACTCCTTGCCAACTTCAAAATATACCCAGACAACTGGATGGGCAGCCTCATATTCTACCCCATCTATCTTGTCTTGTCCTCCTTGAGGCTATAAGGAGCTAGCGAATAGGATTTTTTTGGCTTGGCTTGTAATTGTCTACAGACTGACTGCCTAGTACTTACCTATGAACCTATTAGCATGAAGGCAGCAAATGTAACTCACTGACTTCAGTGTCATTGGGCCAATAGTAACCAATTTTACTGGCTGTTGGTTTACCTATACTTCTGTCTTGGGCACTTCTTTGAATACCTTTGCTTCTTGGATGACTAGCTAGCAAAAGACTTGGCTGATGCCACAAAGGAAATGAACCATGAGCAAGCCTTCTTTAGGGCTCAATATTCCTGCAGACTGAGCATGATGCTTAACTTTCCTTAAGTTGAACAGAATACAATAGAAACTACTGGCTAGGTTGTGCTCTAGGCCTAAGCAGAACACAAAATTGGAATGAAAATACTTCTGCGGCATCTATTTCCTGCACTCTAATCAATTACTTACTTTCTCAAACTCAGAACCAAATCTAAACTGGTTACTACAGCAACCAGCAATTCTCACAAAAGAAGCTTCCCCAACAGGGTACTTAGCTTAGCTTTAGAAGCAGGTGAACATAGCATGACTGAAAGTATGCAGTGAAAGAAAGACTGTGTATGATAACGGCTGACAACCCTCTTATATCACTGATCTCCTGACAGCCAGGTGGGAGGAAGTTAGCTGCAACCAGGTGGAGGTGGTGTACAGCATGTTGCAGTCATAACTTCTGGAGCTGTTGGACACCTGCAGGCAACAATCCCCAGACGTTATGACTTCAATAGTGAATATTACATTGAACATCTGTAAGTACTCTACACAGGCAGAAGACTCATTGGGTAATGTTATGTAATGCAGTGCGCAGTAACCATCTACATATACAATTGAATCCATCTACAAGTTGCTTCTGTCACACTTCCCAATATATCTGTCAGAATGGAGCAGTTAAAAAAATTTAATGCATATAATTATCTTACCTTCTAAGTGTTCTGTAGTAACCAAGCCAAGCGCTACCATAAAGGCAACTTTCTATTGAAGGAAAATGCACAAAAAGATACTTGTTATTCTTTTATAAATGGCACACATGAATAAAAGACATGCGTATTAAACAGTGACAAACATGCATATGCCTTACAACTGAAAGCTACTGATAACCCTCTCTGAAAGAAACAGTGGTGATGTTTTAAAAAGATAAGACAAAACACGTATGTTACTTAACTTGATGAGGACATTTGGACTAGGCAATTATGTTTCCCAAATGAACAAGTACTCTACTAGTCCTTTATGTGGTATATGGCCTTAAAAGAAACAATTATTAGACATTCTTTTTAATGAGGAATATTATATGGGATGTACCACACAAAATATATGTCCAAAAAATATCAACACCCTCTAAGTATTCCTCATAATTCGTAAAGAATGTATGGACATTGCACCAGTTAAGATCTGCTTTCAGTTATTTGTTTCAACTCTGCCACCTAAAAACTGGTTCTAGAAAGGGGATCAACAGAAAGTACAATTATGTGATGGTGCAAACCATAACCTTAAATGTTTGAAAAACCTGATCACTGCTGTAGTGCATTCTTAGTATACAGAAATTAGCCAAGAGAATTAGTGTTAGACTAGTCAGATAGTCCCCTAATCTGTGTAAATTTACCTCAAACTCTGAGAGCAACAGCTAGGAAAAGTACAGTTGTGTACACTTACCATAAATGTAGATGTTCGAGTGTATTCACTGTTGCAGTCCTAACATATAGGGTTATCCGGCTCCCGGTAGCCCTCAGTCGGCCCAAATACCAGAGTCCTCGGTATATGACATCGGCTATAAAACTGATATCAGAACGTCAGGTATAAAAGGAGGTGGCTGACACCATTTCCTCAGTTTTTCTTGCCTTAACTGTCAGGAGCCCCCAAAAGAAGGATAAACCAGGAAGGAAACATGCCATCCAAAAATAACATATCTAGTCTGTGCCTTATGAAAAAAGGGGGAATGGAGGGTGGGAAAAGTACAGTTTTGTACCTACCATAAATGTAGATGTTCGAGTGTTCACCCTGCTGCAATCATCACACTTGGGTTATCCTGTCGTCAGGCGGTCCCGCAGTCAGCCGGAATTCCAAAGTCTTGGTCCGGCGTCGGTTGCTGTCGCCTCTTCCCTGACGTCAGTGCACCAGGGGTATATATATAATGCAACCAACGCCATTTTCTTCAGTTTTTCTTGCCCCAGATGTCAGGTGCCCCCAAAAAGGTGGTCAGAAATTAGTACCAAAAGGAGTAACCACAGCACAAACACAAAATCCCTTCAGCTATAAGCAAATACATCAGTAAGGCATAGAAAAGATTTAGCCAGTAGATCAGAGGGGATGGAGGGGGGGTAACCTGGACTGCAGCAGGGTGAACACTCGAACATCTACATTTATGGTAGGTACAAAACTGTACTATGTTCATCGTGTTACCCTGCTGCAGTCATCACACTTGGGTTGAATCCCAAAGCTAAGGTGGGGGAAGGTATCATAGAGGGTTAGTGGAGGCTATAAGGCCCTGCAGAACTGCAGTGGCGAAGCCCGCCCTGGACTTAGAGTAAAGAGGTAAGTGATAGTGTTTGGTAAAGGTGTGTACTGAACTCCAAGTTGCAGCTTCTAAAATTTCCTTGGTTGGAACCCACCTGAGAAAGGCTGTAGAGGTAGCTGTTGCCCTGGTAGAGTGGGATCTAATGGTAGCAGGAACTGGTTTCCCATGATGGGTATAGCAGAAACGTATGCAATGACCTATCCATTTAGAAATGGTTTGCTTTGATATAGCCTTCCCTTGAGAAGCTGTAGCATAGGATACAAAGAGCTGGTCAGATTTTCTGAAAGCCTTAATTTTGTCCAAATAGTAACGAAGCTGCCTGTGAATGTCCAAGGAATGCAGGAGTCTCTCACCTTTGTTCTGTGGATTGGGGAAGAAGGTGGGTAAGTGGATGGTTTGATTTAAAGCTACGCTGGAAACCACCTTAGGCATAAAGGAAGAATTAGTTCGTAGAGAAACTCTGTCTTGATGAAAAATGAGGAAATGTTCCACTGCCATTAGTGCCTGTAGCTCTGAGACTCTTCTAGCTGAAGTTATTGCTAGGAGCAGGGCAGTCTTCCATGATAGGAACTGTAGATCTGCAGAGAAAGCTGGTTCAAAGGGAGGTAACGTTAGTTTTTCCAGAACAAAATTGAGGTCCCATGTTGGTGTAGGAGCTTTCCTAGGTGGTCTAATGTTTTTTGCCCCTCTGAGGAACTGCCTTAGAAGAGGATGTGAAAATAAAGGTGGATCCGTGTTGTAGTGAGCTGAAATAGTCAAAGCATGGATTTTAATTGAAGCAAAGGAAAGTCCTTTGTGCAACATCTCAGCTAAATACTGTAGAATGTGAGGCATGTGAGGCCGAATTGTGTCTTGGCCTTTAGCTTGGTTCCAGGACAAAACCTTCTCCATTTGTCCGAATAATCCTTCCTGGTGCTTGGCCTCCTGGCTTCCAGAATAACATCCAGAACTGTTTGTGAAAGAGGGGCTGGTTGGATGTTTAGATGATTTGCCATGCAGCCAGATTTAAAGTTTTGAGATGGCTGTGAAGAATCTGATTGTTTTGTTGTATGAGCAAATGGGGAATTTGAGGCAATATCCATGGTGGGCTGTGGGCCATATTTTTCAATAGCGGATACCAGTGCTGTCGTGGCCAGTCTGGGGCTATGAGAATCAGTCGTGGTCTCTCCTTTTTGACTTTCAAAAGAACCTTTGTGAGGAGAGGCAATGGAGGGAAGGCATATACTGTCAGGTTTTTCCAACTGAAAGAGAGAGAGTCCACTTTCCAAGCTTGATGGTGAAATGTCCTTGTACAAAATTTTGTCAGTTGATAGTTTTGAGGACTGGCGAACAGGTCTATGTCTGGAAGGCCCCATTTTTGAGTTATCATTGCAAATATTTGTGGATCTAATTTCCACTCGTGGGGATCCTTGATGTTTCTGCTGAGGTCGTCTGCCAATGTGTTTTTCTGTCCTGGCAGGAATTGAGCTTGTAACTGGACTTGGTAGGCCAGAGCTGTGTTCCATAAGGTCATTGCTTGCCTGCATAGAGGGTAAGAATGTGTATCCCCTTGTTTGTTTATGTACCACATTACTGTGGTGTTGTCCGTCTTTATTGCAAGTTGTTCTGGATGTAATAGATCCTTGAAGGCTGTCAGAGATTTCTGTACAGCTAGCATCTCTTTTTGATTTATGTGCAGATTTTTTGATCTGCAGTCCATAGGTCTTGAATGCATTGTCCTGCCATGTGTGCCCCACAGGCATAGTCTGAAGCATCTGTTGTGATAGTTTGCCTGGCTGGGGGCAAGGTGAAAGCCTGACCCTTGTTGAGGTGACATGCCTGTGACCACCATAGAAATTCCTGTTGTAGGCAGGGAATGAGAGATACCATTGTGTCCAAGCTGTGGCTGTGTTGAGACCATACGCTTTTTAGGTACCACTGTAATTTCCTCATATGCAGCTTTGCAAATGGTATTATTAGTATGCAAGATGCCATGAAGCCCAAAGCCTGCAGAATTTTTCTTGCAGTTAATTGGGTCTTTGTTGCCACTGTCTTGAAATATTGAGTCAGTTGTAGTTGCTTGTCTGGCATAGGATAAGCCTTCTGGGCCGTTGTATTCAAGCTGGCACCCAGGAATGTTATTTTTTGTGAGGGTACTAGTTTTGACTTCTTTTCGTTTACTGTGTACCCCAGGCAGTTTAGTAGATGCTTTACAAAGGCCAGATGATGTAAGAGAATGTCTTTGCTTTCTGCTTGGATGAGGCAGTCGTCCAGGTATGGATATATTTGAATTCCTCTTTGTCTGCAGTATGCACTTACTGGTGCCAGGCATTTTGTGAAAACTCTGGGCGCAGTAGATAAGCCAAAGGGCAGTGCAGAGAATTGGTAATGGGTTGAACCTGCAATGAAACGGAAGTATCTTCTGCAACTTTGTCCGATAGGGAGATGCAGGTATGCCTCCTTGAGGTCCAACGTAACTAGCCATGCTTCCTTGCCCAACATGGGAAGTAGCTGCTGTAGTGTTAGCATCTTGAATTTGGGTACTTGTAAGAAGGTGTTTAGAATTGAAAGGTCCAGAATTGGTCTCCAGGCATTGTCCTTTCTAGGCACTAGAAAGAGTCTTGAATAAAATCATTGGCCTTGCTCTCGAGTAGGTACCAGTTGAATGGCTCTCATGTCCATGAGAGCTGTAATTTGCTTTTGTGCCTCTGCCCATTGATTTTGTGGCAGGTTTGGCATTCCTCTTTTCATTGGCAAGGTGTGAAAGTGGAATCTGTATCCTCGTAAAATTATGTCTAGGACCCATTTGTCCTTTGTGACAATGTGCCAGTTGTCTGCAAAAAGTGTGAGTTTTCCCCCCAAGGGGGCTGCCAAGAGAGTATTGCTTGGCCAGATGAGGTGCAAGTCATTGAGTTTGCCTTCTGGTGGTTTGAGACCTGTCTTCTCCTCCCTTCTGTGTTGTAAAGCCCCATGGGCGAGGTTTATACTGGGCTTGTGGTTGTCCTCTGCCTCTTGGGCGTCTGTATTTACCCCTCTGTGGTCTGTCAGTGGCTGGAAAGGACCAATTTTTTGTTGGCCAGTTTCTGCTGAAGCGAGGGGGTTGTACTTGTAGGAAATCTTTGACTGTCTGCATAGATTTTGTCTTATCTTCCATTTTCTTTAAAACTTCTTCTGCTTTAACTCCAAAAAAAACATCTTGCTATAAGGGAGCATCTAGTAGTTTTGCTTTAACATGATCAGGCAGAGTTTGTTCCTTTAACCAAGCATGCCTACGTATAACAGATCCAGTGACAGCTGCTCTGCAGGAGGCCTCCAAAGAATCAAACCCACATTGTAAGGTATGTTTGCCCACCTGCTCAGTGGCGTGCAACAGATCCTGTACTTCTTTCAATTCAGATTGTTGAGGGAGAGAGGTTATTCTTTGCTTTAACTGAGAGATTAGAAATTGCTGATACTTAAGCATGTGAAATTGACAATTCAGTGCCCTCACAGCTAGTGTGGCTGAGGTGTAAACCTTTTTCCACCACCTGTCTAGTGCTCTGAAATCCCTCTCGGAAGGTACTGGGTTTTTAGCCATAGAAGCCTTAGCCCCCTTGGGACCCTGTGAGATAGTCTCTGGGTCAGCTACAGGGTTTTTGTAAAGAAATTTGTGGGAATCAGGCACTCGTAGTTTCATAGTTTAGTACTAGGCTATCTGCCCTGGGGCATTTATAAGCCTAGCCATAGTGATGTGGCTTTCGCCACCCCATGTAATGGTACAAAAGTGTACAGAATAGATTTAGAATACTGTGCCTCTGTCTAGTAGTGACACAGTGAAGACCCCTTACATAATAGAATTAGTTTACTATGCCTCTGTCTAGTAGTGACACAGAGATGACCCCCTGGGGTAAACCTACGATCTCCCATCCACTCGTCAAGATTTCTCTTGAAGAGAGTCAGTGAGGGGCTCTGCCTAACATGAACTGGGATTCTGTTCCAGAGTATGGGAAGCCTCTGAGTTATGAATCTGTCCCTCCAGCGTGTCCTATTCATATTTGTGCTGAGGTTTAAATCTTTAGCTCTCGTGGTTCTGATGGATTTGGATTTTTTGAGGTGGAGCATGTCCATCAATTCTTGATTGGACATGGCCTTGTACGTCAGGCACAGATCACCTCTGAGTAGGCGGTATGCTACTGAACAGAGATGGAGTTTCTTTAGTCTGGCAGCATATGACATATGTTGGAGACCCTTGATCCTCTTGGTGAGGTACTTTTGGGGTCTCTAGCTGTTGCAAGTGCCGGGTGAGGTACATACCAAATGGGGCATTGTACTCAATCATGGGCCTGATAAGGGAGGAGTATAGGGGTACAATGACCTCCTTTGATCTGGATGTGAATCCCTTCATGATAAGGTGGGCAAGGTAGAAAGTCTTTCTAACCACTTTGGCAACGTGGGTGTCAAATGAGAGGTCACTATCGACTTGGGTCCCCAGGTCTCTGATTACTTTTTCCGTACTCAGTGGGTTGCTCTCTATGTGATAATTTGTGGGTACTTTGTTTTTCCCAAAGGGGATGACTATACATTTTTTGGCATTTAGTTTAAGGCCATGACTCCGGCACCAGTTGTCTGTTTCAGTGAGGCCTTTCTGTAGGATGTATGTGTCAGCTGGTGTATCGACTATGGCGCCTAGTTTGCAGTCATCTGCGAACTTTGTCAGCCACAACCCTCCCATGTTTGCTTTCACATCTGAGAAATAAATGCCAAACAACAGGGGTCCCAGGACAGAGCCCTGTGGGACACCACTTGTGACTGGCTTTGAGTCTGACATGGCTCCAGCGATTCTGACTTTATGGGTTCTATCCTTTAGCCAGTTTGCAACCCATCTTGTGACATATGGATTTACATTTAAGTTGTTGAGCTTGTCTATGATGCCAGAGTGGGGTATTGTGTTGAAAGCTTTATCCAAGTCCAGGTAGGCTGTATGGACTGCTTTGCCCTCGTCAATGGCTCTAGTGACTGTTTCGAAAAAGTCAACCAGGTTCAAAAGGCAGGATCTGCCCTTTACAAAGCCGAACTGGGTGGGATCAAGTGTCTGTAAGATCCCAATGTCTCTATTTATGAGTTCCATATTGATTCTTTCCATAGCTTTGCAGACCAGGCTGGTTAAGCTTATGGGGCGGTAGTTACCAGGGTCTGTAGAGGTGCCTCCTTTGTGGAGTGGGACTACTGTTGCTGTACGCCAGTGTTCAGGTACATATCCTGTAGTAAGGCTAAGGTTAAATAGCATTTTTATGTGCAGGTTTAGCTCCTCTTGGAGTTCACGTAGCACGCAACCCGGGATACCGTCAGGTCCCACTGATGCTGTGTTTTTAGCTTTGCTGAGGGCGGTTCTCACCTGGACATCTGAGATGACAGGGAGGTTACATTCAGCTGGGATAAGTATTTCTTCTTTTGGGGGTGAGGGAGGGGAGAAATTTGCACTGAACCTGTCTGCCAGAATGTTGGCAATATCTGTGGGTTCAGTGTATTTTTTGCCATTGTGAACTAACTCTGAACATATCTGAGGGTTTCCGCCCAGGTTTCTAACATAGCAGAAGAAGGCCTTGTGGTTATCTTTAGTGTCCATAGAGATTTATCTCTCAAATTTGGCCTTGGATGTTTTTATGAGAGAACGTAGCTTTCTACTAGTGCTGATCAGAGATGCCTTCTCTTTATGGGATTTTGCTCTGTCGTGCAGCAGCTTCCTTCTTTTGTTATACAATTTGTTTATGGCTGGGGTCCACCAGACAGGATGCCTGCCCTTGGTGGAGAGGGTCTTGGTTTTATTTGGGATTGCATGATCCATGCATTCTTGGAGATGTCCGTAGAAAGCATTTGTGAAGGATTCTGCATTGTGGGATGTGGTTTCCACTAGCCCAGTGGGCTTAAAGGATACCATCTCAGTTTTAAGAAGTGTAAAGTCGGCTTTTGAGAAGTTTTTCACTGTAGTATTTTGTGTTGGGGGTGGAGGTGGGATATGTATATCCAGGGTGATTAGTTTGTGGTCAGATCTCACTAGTGAGGGGTATACTTCCGGTGTGGAGCACTTTGTCCCCATGTTTGTGATGATCAGGTCTAGTATATTATCTTCCCTTGTGGGAGAGGTGACTAGCTGTTCCATTGCATTTGAATTTATGAATTCCAGGAACCTTTGGGCTAGGGTGTTTGGGCTAGAATAATGCACCCAGTCTATGTTAGGGTAGTTGAAGTCTCCCAATATGATGGTGTTTGGTGAGACATTCATATCCTCCAATGTCTTCAGGAAGGCTGAATGGGGTTCCTGAGATTGGGAGGGTGGTCTGTAACATGCTACCAGTTGGATAGCAGTTTTGCCTATGGTTAGTTGCACCTGGATGGTCTCTGATGCTTCATGTGTTGCCACTAACCTGAAGGTGTGGGTGTCCTTGATGAATATGAACACTACTCCTCCCTTTTTGGTTTGGCTCAAGTTTTGGGGCCAAAAAGCATGATACAAGGTATAGCCTGGTAGCGCTGGAGTGCTCGCAGGAGCCTTGAACCAGGTTTCAGTTACTGCACAGACATCGATGTTCTCCATACTGAGGAGTGCTTCGAGAGCCTGCATCTTGAGATTTAGACTTCTGGCGTTGAGCAGCATTACCCTTAATTTTTTTCCATTTTTGTTTTCTAAGAAGGTGGGTTTGTCTTTTGAGCCTTGCCTAAAAAAGGCACTATGGGGGTGGCAAGAGCCTTAGCCAATATCCGGAAGCCCAGTGGTGACAGATGCAAGCCGTCCCTTGCGAAGCAGCATGGCTTGTCCAGCATGTCATCCCAAGCAGACAGACATTGGATCCCCCTAGAATGACACCAGTATTTGAGCCAATTATTAAAGCTGATCATCTTGTCTTTGTATTGTGGCATCATTCTTGGTGAGGGCAAGATGCTGCTCAGGGTCAGGGTCATACCAGCCTGGGCTACATAATCAGAGAGCTCCTCTATGTCTCTTTTCATGTAGTCCAGGGAGGTACGTCTCAGGTCATTCACGCCGGCGTGGACAATGACGGAGTCATATTTGTACCTGCTTTGGAGTTACCTGAGTGCGTGTGTTATGTGGCGGATCCTAGCTCCCGACAGGCAGCTCACCGTTACCCTCTCCTTGTTTAGCCTGGTAAGCGGAACGTCAGTGTGTCTGACTATAGAGTCACCTATTACTAGTGTATCAGGCATGGTGTTTGGCCTTAAGGGCTGTGATTGTTTGACACACTGATTTATTGAAGTATGTGTTGCATGTGTTATGTTTTGAGGTGGTGGATTTTTGGGTGTCTGCTTTGGGAGCCTCTGTTGTTTTGGTAAGTATTTTGTTAGAGCCTCCGAGTATGTCTTTGTGTTATTATGTGTTTGGTTTGCAGTTGTGGTATGTCTATGTGGGACTGGGTTTGGTGTGTGTGTGGTTACCTTCTCCTCCTGTCTGGTCTTGCCAGTCCTGAGTTGAGAGAGTTCAGCCTCCAATTTGGCTATATAGTTGCATCTCTCACATGTATTTGTGTTTGTTGGGAGGAGGAGAGGGTTGTCTGTGTACATGAGACAATTGTAGCATTGTCTCAAGATTCCCAGATTAACCAGCTGAACCGGAGAGGATGCTAGTAATCTACCACTCGACATGCTAGAATATTATAAGGGAGTGCTGTGCCTTTAAAGGAAGTGGGTACTCACAGGGGTGGTAAGTGGATGTAGTGCTTACTTTAGTTAGCGAGTGCTTACTTAGAAGAGAGGTTTTGAGAACAGGTGCTAGGCTTATAATAAAGCGAGTAGACTGATTATTATAAGAGTAGAGCTTTCTTAAGGGAAAATTTGAAGAGCAGACTTGGCGGAGCCAGAAAAAGTTTAACCTTGTTTAACCAGTGCTGCGCTATGCGCACAAACGGGCAAAGCCATGCAAACGCGGATTTTAAACAGGGAACTTCAAAAGAGCTAGAAATGGTCCAAAACAACCAATTACTACAAGCTCTTGTGCTGAGGTAACTCCTTCAGGGACAGATAGGCTGCTCAAGACTCCCCACTCCCACTGGTGAGCAAAGAAACTTCCTTCTATCCAAGTAAGGCAATGGACAACACAGGAACTACACCACAGCCCAGAATACAGCAACGCCTGTATACTGGTCTAAACTAGTCGAGGAGAGGCAGGAAAACAAGGATATTTTTTTGTTTTTTTTGTTTTTGAGATAGAAAGCACACAGAAATGCAGGAAACAGTAATAAATCAGTTACACAGGCTAGCAAACTTTAGTGGGCAGCCTCAACATTTAAATTTAACAAACAAACAACTTTCGACCAATTTTCGACTAAATGAAACTTTAAGTGCAGATAATATATAATGCAACAAACAGTTCTTGTCGGTTTTGTGCTAGGTTTAATAAGCATACTATTAAAAGACGCTTTGATATCTATAGTATCTGTCTGGCTTAGCCGGAGCAGGAGGTAGAGAGTCTGAAACTGGATTCTAAATAGACATCATCCACAATGTCCAAAACTGGTGGAATGGCAAGTGGTCTGTGTTGGGGGAGTAAAAGAAATTCTCTGAGCCTTTTCTTTGAATCAGAGTAGTCCTGACCTTCCCAGTGAAAATGTTCCCTCATAGTGTGTAAAGTTTCCCCAAAGGAGTAGTCTTCAGGAGGAGAAGCTGAGGGAATAGAGTCCTCAGCATCAGAATCTTCATAAGGAGAGAAGGAGTAGTCTTGGTCCTCAGAGGAGTTTGAAGAAATGGACATTTGCTCAGAGGATGCATAATCTTCCTCTTGTCTAGGCCTTTTGTCAGGAGGGGGCTGGGAACCCCTGATTAAAGAAATCAAATCTTCAGCCATTTTGAGCATCTGTTTCTTAGGCATGGAGCCTTGAACAGGAGACTGAAGTGCAGTCCTTTTAGATTTAGAAGGAGTCTTCGACTTAGAAAACGTTTTAAAGGTGATAGTCGTCGGTCTGATAACGCCTTCAGAAACCGATGGCATTTCTGTAGTACCGACGTCTTTTGTAGCAAAGGTGTCAGAAGGGCCTGAAGTAAAAGGCTGCGTCAGCCTGGTACATTCCGTCAAAATTTCCGTAGCAGTCTCGGGTTCCAGATCTGTGGTAGTCAGGGGCTGCGTCAAAGCCTCACTGAGGACCGAAGAACCGGAGACCGGATCAGCCGAGGCCTCGGAATCTGGCTTAGGCCTGGGCTGTCTGTCCTTATCCCTGCGTTTTTTGCGCATGCCAGTAGTCGGTTGCTCCGATGGCATGGTGTAGTTAAATTTCCTACCGAAGTAGTGTCGTGCAAAATCAAAGTGTCTTTTAATAGTACGCTTATTAAACCTAGCAGAAAACCGACAAGAAGTGACATCATGGTCTGGGCCTAGGCAAGGCATGCAATAAGAATGAAAATCCTTATGAGGTATTTGCTTCCCACAAGAAATACAATTGTTAACTTTTTCTGACATCGGTCTGAGGCAAGAAAAGTTTCCCCAATGGGGTACTTAGCTTTATAGAAGACTTCGGTCTGAAATTCGAATTCGAAAATCTCAGGAGTCGGCCGACCGGCACTTGCGAACTGCTTCTGCTTCGGGCACCGCGCGGCAAGAAAGGCTGGAGAAAATGGCGTCGGTTGCATTATATATACCCCTGGCGCACTGACGTCAGGGAAGAGGTGACAGCAACCGACACCGGACCAAGACTTTGGAATTCCGGCCGACTGCGGGACCACCTGACGACAGGATAACCCAAGTGTGATGACTGCAGCAGGGTAACACGATGAACATCCAGGACTGCAACAGTGAATACACTCGAACATCTACATTTATACTAAGTGTACACAACTGTACTATGTTCTTCGTGTTTCACTGTTGTAGTCCTAACATATGGGTTAATTCCCAAAGCCCAGGAAAAAAAACAAAAGGGGGGAGGAAGAATCACAAATTAAGGGTTGGTAAGGAGGTTTTGCAAAACTGCAGAGGCAAAACCAGCCCTGGATTTAGAAAACAAAGGTAGATTGGAATGGTTTGTGAAAGTATGGACAGAAGACCAACTAGCTGCTTCACACCTCAAAAAAGCTGCAGAAGTAGAGGCTGCTCTAGTAGAATGGGTCGTAGTACCCTGAGGGGGAACCTTCCCATGCTGCAGGTAACAAAAGTGAATACAATGAGCAATCCATTTGGAGATGGTTTGTTTCGAAATAGCTTTACCCTGAGCCCCAGGAGCAAAACTAACCAATAACTGCTCAGACTTCCGAAAGGGTTTAGTCCTGTTTAAGTAAAATCTCAACTGTCTGTGCACATCAAGAGAGTGCAGAATCCTTTCCCCTTTATTCTGGGGGTAATTGAAAAAGGTAGGCAGATGAATACACTGATTAAAGGTCAGACTGGAAACCATCTTAGGCATAAAGGAGGGATTAGTTCTCAGAAAAACCTGATCTGTATGAAAAATAATGAAAGGTTCTACTGCCATTAAGGCTTGCAGCTCCAAAACCCTTCTGGCAGAAGTAATAGCCAAAAGAAAGGCAGTCTTCCATGAAAGAAACTTTAATTCTGCAGAGGCAGCAGGTTCAAAGGGAGGTAGAGCAAGCTTCTCCAGGACAAAATTAAGATCCCAAGCAGGCGTAGGAGCTCTTCTGAGAGGTCTAAGATTGCTAGCTCCCCTCAGGAACTGCTTCATCAAGGGGTGAGAAAAAACTGGTTGCTCAAAAGAACAATGAGCAGAAACTGCTGAAGCATGAATCTTAATTGAAGAAAAGGAAAGTCCACCATTAAGCAAACCTGCTAGATAATCAAGAATGAGGGAAAGATAAGGATAAGAAGACTCTTCTCCTTTAGCCTGCATTCAAGAGCAAAATCTCTTCCATTTATCAGCATAGGATTTCCAGGTGCTAGGCCTCCTGGCCTCATGAAGAACTTCAACCACCTGCTGGGAAAGATTTAAAGTATTAGCCTGGCAGTTAAATGCTTAGTTTGAAGATGAGGATGAAGAAACTTTCCCCCTTCCTGAACCAACAGATCTGGTACCAGGGGAAGATGCCAAGGCTGAGCTTGGGAAAGGTTGCAAAGAAGGGGATACCAATGCTGCCTGGGCCAATCTGGTGCTATAAGAAATGCCTTTGGTTTTTCATCTCTTATCTTTAGCAGCAATCTGGGAAGAAGAGGCAGAGGAGGGAAGGCATAAATTGAGAGTATGGGAAGGACAAAGCATCCACTCTCCAAGCTTTGTTGTGAAACTCCCTGGTGCAGAAGGTTGGAAGGAGATGATTGGTGTGAGAGGAGAAAAGATCCACTTGAGGAGTGCCCCAATGCTGAGTGATGTGATGGAAAATTATCTTATTCAGTTGCCACTCGTGAGGATCCAGAACATGTCTGCTCAATTGATCCGCCAATGAGTTTAGCCTCCTGGAAGATACTGGGCTATGAGATGTATGCCCATGGAAGCTGCTAAGGACCATAGTCTCATGCTGTGTCTGCACAAAGGGTAAGAGCGAGTCCCCCCCTGCTTGTTGATGTACCACATGACTGTGGTATTGTCTCTCCTGATCAGAAGAGTCCCAGAGCAGAGTAGGTCCTTGAAAGCCAGCAAGGCCTGCTGCACTGTCATCAATTCTTTTACGTTTATGTGCAAATGAATCTGATGAGTGCTCCAAGTCCCCTGTATGCCCCTGCTTTCCAGCTGTGTCCCCCATGCATAATCTGAGGCATCTGTGGTGAGAGTCTGGCTGGCAGGTGGTGGGCGGAAAGGCAGACCCTTGTTCTGAGAACAGGCTGTCGCCCACCAGAGAAATCCCATTTGTAGACAGGGAATAAGGGGAAGAATCAAGTCTAAGTCCTGTGTGTGTTGACACCAAAGGTTCTTGAGGTACCATCAAAGTTTTCTCATATGCAGCCTTGCATATGGGATCATCAGGATACATGAAGCCATGAACCCCAGTGCTTGCAGGAATTGCCTTACAGACAGCTGGGTCATGCTTGCCAAGTCCTTGAAATAAGCCAAAAGATTTTGTTGTTTGTCTTGAGGCAGGAATACCATCTGGGTGGCTGTATTCAGACTCACTCCCAGGAAAACAATCTCCTTGTAGGAACCAACTTTGACTTCTTTTCATTGACAGTGTAACCCAAGGAAGTGAGAATGTTCTTCACAAAGTCCAAATCCTTTTTTAACTTTTCTGGGGAGTTTGTTTGAATGAGACAGTCATCCAGGTAAAGATAAATTTGAATGTTTCTCTGCCTGCAAAAAGCAATGGCTGGCGCCAGGCACTTTGTGAAAACTCTGGAAGCAGTAGCTAAGCCAAAGGGCAGCACAGAGAATTGGAAGTGTTGCTCCCCAGCCCTGAGACAAAGAAACTGCCTGCAACTTTCCCTTATTAGGATGTGCAGATAAGCCTCCTTGAGATCCAAAGTTACCAGCCATGAATCCTTGTCCAGCATTGGCAGTAACTGTTGAAGAGTGAGCATCTTGAATTTGGGAATCACCAGAAAAGTGTTTAGAATAGACAGATCCAGAATAGGGCGCCAGGTGCCCCCTTTTTAAGGGTACCAGAAAAAGTCTTAAATAAAACCCTAGGCCTGCCTGATTTACAGGAACTGGTTCTATAGCACCCATAGTCAGTAGAGAAGAAATTTGATTCTTTACCTCTGCCCTGAGAGTTCTAGGTATGTCTGGTTACCCTTGTAGAACAGGGAAGGTGTGAAAATAAAACTTGTAACCTTGGTTTACTATGCTGAGCACCCATTTGTCGTCTGTGATTGCTGACCATACCTCTGCGAACCTGGCTAACCTTCCCCCCCAAAGGAAACCCTGGGCCTGCAGAGGTAGGCACAAGAAGGCTGGAGTCATTGAGAATGCTTGCTTTGGGAAGCTGGCTTAGAACTTCACGATTTAGCAGAAGGATGCCACTGTTTAGCCCTTTGAGGGGAAGAAGCCTGCCCTCTGGAAGATCTGAAACCCCTAGGCCTAGAGCGACCCTGCTTGCCAGGATCAGGGAAAGACCACTTCTTCGAAGGATAATGCCTGCTAAACCGAGGAGGCTGAAACTGAAGGAAATGTTTTACAGCTTGCATAGATTTCACCTTATCCTCCAACTTTTTCAGTACCTCCTCAGCCTTGTTACCAAAAAGGTTGTCTTTGTGCAAAGGAACATCCAGCAATTTAGATTTTACAGGTTCAGAAAGAGGCTGCTTCCTAAGTCAAGCATGCCTTCTAATAACAGAACCAGTGGCTGTGGCTCTGCAGGAAGCCACCAAGGTGTCAAAACCACAATGAAGTGAATGCTTATTGACGAGAGTGGCAGAATTTAGTAAATCTTGTAAGTCTTTGTTCTCCGGCATGGAAGGAATATCCCCAAGCTGAGCCTTAATAGCCTCCAAAGTATGCTGCTGATACTTAAGCATATGAAAAAGACAATTCACACATCTAATGGCAAGAGTTGCAGAGGTATAGACATTTTTACCCCACCTGCCCAAGGCCCTAGACTCCTTATCAGAAGGTACAGGGTTTTTAGCAATAGTAGCCTTAACACCCTTGGGACCTTGAGAAATAATCTCAGGATCAGCAGTAGGATTTTTAAAAAGAAATTGATGAGAATCAGGAACCCTATAATACCTATCAGATTTTCTGGGAGCAGGAGGAACAGAATTAGGAGTTAAAGAATTTTAGATGAAAACATAATCCATAACTTCCAAAACTGGAGGTATAGACAGAGGTTTATGCTGTGGCAAATCCAAAAATTCCCAGATCCTCTTCTTAGACTGAGGAAAATCCTGACTTTCCCATTTAAAGTGCTCCCTAAGAGTATTCACAGTATCCCCAAAGGAAAAATCTTCTAGAGGCGAGGCAGAAGGGATAGAGTCCTCAGCATCAGAATCCTCAAAGCCAGAAAAAAGTTGAGAATTTCCTTCCTCACCAGCAGAAATACTGGAAACCTCAGAATCTGATTCAGACAAAACATCAGGAGACAATTCCCTAGCCCTCTTGGAAGGGGGGGGGGGGTGAGAGCCCTTAATAAGGGAAAGAAGAGCATCAGCCATCTTTACCAACTGAGACTGAGGCACAGGAGGGGAGGCCGCCTGCTTGTGGGTAGATTTGTGGCTGAAAGGTTTGCTAGTAATCCAGAGGGGCTCGGGAGGCCTAGCAACTGCAGAAGTCTGAGCTAAGGTAGTCAATCTGACACTGGTCTCATGTCGAAGAGAAGAGGCGTCAGAAGCCGGTGCCTTCATAGCGGCTCTGGACCTATCTGAGGCGGTGACAGGCAGTGGGTCTGAAGACAAAATAGCAGCCTGCGGCATGGAAGACTCCATAAAGGTCTCGGCAGAGGATGCGGCTGAAAATCTGCAGACTGTAGGGGCTGCGAAAGCGCCTCACTAACTACCACTGGGCCGATGACCAATTTCACCGGCACATCGTCAGCAACTTGAAACCTAGGCCTGTCACGGTCCTTGTCCTTGCATTTCCTAGGTATATCCAAAGTCGGGAGACCAGAAGATGCCTTACTGATGAACTCAGGCCAGACTCCGAAATGCTTACATAATATTTTAGCTCTACGGCATATGGTACGTGGGCTGAAGGAAGCACAGAGATCACAGCTAGGGACGTCGTGCTCAAGGCCCAAACAAGTTATACAATAGGAATGAAAATCACGGTGCGGAATCTGTTTTCCACAGGCAAGACAGTTATTAACTTTATCTGACATTCGTTAAAGCAAGAAAAGAGGGTCCCCAACGGAGTACTTATCTGAGGGCATCTTCAACCTGGTAGTCGGAATGCAGAAAGAAGGTAAACAGTCGACCGGCACTAGTGCGAACTGCATCTGCTTCGGGCTCCGTGGTAAAAAAGACTGGGGAAATGGCATTGGCCACCTCCCTTTATACCTGATGTTCTGACATCAGTTTTACAGCCGACAGCTGCCATCATATACTGAGGGTATTCGGGCCGAATGAGGGCTACCGGGAGCCGGGTAACCCCATATGTTAGGACTACAACACTGAAACATGAAGAACATCTGGACTGCAAAGAAAGCATAAGCAGCAGCATCTGCTCAGCTGTGCAGTAGGAACCACTGCCATGTAAGCCTGGCCTGAATTCTTATCCTATATAGCAGGAGGAGGTGCCAGAAATCCTGAGCAAACAGAGAAAAGAACAGCAGCAAACATTACCTAAAAGCATCAGGATGCCTAAAACTGTGTAAAAAAAGGGTATAGCAGACTGTAGTATTATCAAATAAAACATGAATCCTCTGCCATTGTGCAAATCTTCAAAATATCCCAACACACTTCACAAAATATGCAAAATGTGTTATCCACAACTGCCCCCCTATAGTGTACTTGCAAGACAAAAAAGGTTGTATACTCACTATAACAATAGATGCATGTTGTCCTATTTTCATCTGGTTCAACCTTTGGGACTTGGATCCGGGTTTGGCACCTGCAAACCTTTGGACAGAATTATAGTTAGGGGAAGAGTCACAGCTCTGGATTCAAAGCTTTGAAGGTGCCAAGTCCTGATATGAGTCAGATCCAAGTCACAATTACTGAATCAGATAAAAATGGACATCATCGGATCTAAAATTATCCAAGGCAAAAGCAGGGGCAGGCAAATGGAAACTCCTTATGCAGCAGTGGTCCTAATCTTTGGAAATATATGATTATGACAAGCAACCTCACACAACTAATATTATATATTTTTCTTGGGATCACTGCTGCATGGTACTCATAATATATAGGAAATAAAGGAATGAGAAGTCCTTTGATCCTATACATGGCTGGACTACCTTTTAGAAAAACAAAGGCAAAAACATCTGTACTTTTTGATTAAATGTCCACCTTGCAATGCTTAAAGAAAATGTAGAAAAGAAACAAAGGTGGTTATCTCACAGATGCTCTGAGATGTTACAATTCTGAAAAAGGCTGCAGCTCTAGTAGCTTCCCTTGTACAGTGTGCCCTGACATGGCCAGTTAGGAGTCTTTCATAATACTCATAACAGAAGGAAATGTAAACAAACTACCTGCAATTTTGATATAGCCTGTTTGGATACCTCTCAGGTCAGTTTCTTGGTGTGAACTTAACATAGCCAGTCTGAGAATCTAAAGTCTTTAGTCCTGTTACTGTAATAGCACAGCTTTCTGTAAAGATCCATAGTGTGCAAAATCCAGTTCCCTTCTTCTGAACTTAAAGATGAACAAACAGATTAAGCACAGTGTTAGACAAGATCAAGAAACATTTGAAGAAAATTTATATAAAGATATTGAGCATAATAGGAAACCTTTTTATAAATACATAAGATGTGGAAGGAGTAAAGATACACAAATTGATAAACTGGGTGCAGATTTTAAAATTTATTCTCAGACACAACAGATTATAGATATATATACAAAATCTTATGCAAACCAATTTGGCTCCACAAACGGGGTGGTAAGTTGTCCTAGTGACATCCAGGTAACCCCAGATACTGGAATCAAATTAGATTATATTGAAAAAGAACTATGCAAACTGGATCCAAATAAAGAGCAGGAAGGAGACGGAATAAGTAGCAATGACCAGAGAACACTTCAGCAATAACTTACACTGCCATTACATCTGTTATTCACTAGGTCATATAAATATGGGGAGATTCCATTGGAGACATGCACTTATTAAACCTGTCTTTAAGGGAAAGAGGAATAGGACAAATCCAGTATCATACAGACCCTTAAGTCTACTTTCATGTTGTGGGAAAATAATGAAGAAGGTAATACTGGATAAGTTATTGTCAGAACTGGATAGGTTGGGACTTGAAAACATACATCAGCATGTATATGTTGAAAATAGATCTATTACCACCTGTAACATGATGTTCTATAACAATATAACAGCAGCTATGATAGAAAAATTGTGCTGCGATGTGATTTATACTGATTTAACTTCAGCATTTGACAGGGTCATACACAAAACACTGATCAATAAATTAGTACAACTAGGTATTGATATACTGTTGCTAAGATACATAGCTGCATGGCTTACAAATAGAACATGGCAAGTATCACACATCAACTGGACAGGTGAAATCCTTGGTTACGGTCAAGGTGTCCCACAGGGCTCTGTCCTAGGCCCTTACTTATTTAGATTGTATCTTTCAGATCTTACTTTTCATCTGAGGTGTTCTACAGTCTATATGCTGACGACCTGAAATTGAGTAAACTGATTACAAGTGTTACAGATAAGGCATGTCTGCAAAATAATTTGACTAAACTGACCCTTTGGGCACAGGAGAATAATATGTTGATAAATACATCAAAAACTAAGCATAAGAGATTTGGTAGACAAACTGAAAGGTGTGTACTTAATACAGCACACAGTGATTGAAACTGTTGACTCATTTAAGGGCCTGGGTATATGGGTAGATTCAGCTATGAGTTTTTCTAATCATATCAACCAATTGGCTATTGACAATTATAGAACTATAGGTTGTACAAAAAGATTTATAAAGTCTAGGAAATCAAACATAATGAAGTCATTGTTTGTTAGTTACATTAGACCCAAACTTGAGTATAGAATAACAATATGGAAACCTTACAGGAAAACAAGCATGAATAAAGTGGAAAGAGTACAGCAGAAATATATCAAGGGCATCCATGGATGTGAAAATCTAAGTTATTATGAAAGACTAAAACATCTGAACTTGTACAGTGTCTCTTACAGATATTTAAGAGGAGATCTTATTCAGGTATATAGGGCATTTAAGGACAACTACTTCTGGCAATGTTTGAGGTTGTCAAAAAGTACTAGACAATCATCAGATAACCTATGTAGAAGATTATATAGGAAAGATAAGTGTACTGATTGGTTCTCTGACAGAGTAGTTGATGCTTGGAACTGACTACCAAATTACATTAAAGCAAGTACTAGTTTAGATATTTCTAAGAATAGCCTGGACATTTAATATGGGAACAAGTATTTTGGTATTTTGGCAAGTTAGAAGGGCATTAATGCCCATGCTTGAAACATTTGTATGTATGTATGTATGTAAGGAGCTGAATGGATGGCAAATGAAAGTACTTAACATAATGCCAGATCGGTGTTGCCTTTTTCTGTCCATCTCAACATTTGGATATTCTGATGGCATACAACACAGAATCTTCAAGGTATGAGGCTCCATCTCCATTCATATACTGCCCTGCCTGCCTAAAGCTCCTAAGATCGAGTTTGCTCTGAATAATGACATATGTTACTATAGAAAGGAACTTTATAAAAACAGGCAGTGATAAAGGGAAAGAATTAACCAAGAAGAAACCAATACGGTTCTTAAACTAGATTTTAGTGACATGGGTGGCAATTTGGGAGGGGGATAGTGGAAGGGGTGGTTGAGACATACAAAAGAAGACAACATGGATCTAGAGTTAAGCCCCCTATTGAAATGTTGACACTTGAAATGCTGAGTGCCGACAAACTGAGGAAAAAAAAAGACTGAAAACACAGAAGAGCAACTTTCAAAAATCTTTCTTCTCCTTTAAACTTCTTTTTGCAGGGAGGGGGGCAAGCACCACTGCACCCCCCATGGGGGAGGCAAGACCCTCACACCCACCCCTGAACTTGTATACACCAATTCCAAGATCGCCATACATTTCAGAAAAAGGGAATATACTGAAAAATGGCATCTTGGTATATTTAAGTCTGTTCTATTGGCAATTCAGTATCCATATTTAGGGACTTGTTCTAGCAGAGTCCCGACATTTCAAATGGTTACTCTAGAGTATTGGTAAGTACATAAATTTTGCAGCTCATGTTGTCTTTTCTGTCTGACTCAACCTTTGGGACAGAGTCCCCAGCTATTTGTCTGGGTGGTCCAAGGAGAGATCCTTACGCAAGATGGTGGAAAGGAAGGCTGATATGAATCGAGACTCAATGCCCAGCTTGTACTGGGTAATACACATAATCAGTAGAAACCCATGTGGCATCTGCACAGATGTCACCCAAAGAACTTAGTCCAAAAAGGTCTGCAGAAGTAGCTACTGCTTTGGCAGAATGGCCCTTAGGTCTAAATGGTAAGGAGATACCTCTAGAGGAGTACACGTACATACAATTGGAAAGCCATCTGGGCAAGGTAATTATTGCAACTGGTTGACCAAGCTTTGACTAAGAAAAAGACACAAAGTTGATTGGATTTCCTATATTGTTTTGTCCTGTTCAAATGAAATCGTAATTGCTGAACATCAAGGCAATGAAGCATGTACTCTCATTTGCTGTTGAAGTTAGGGAAAAAACAGACACCTCAATGAACTGGCTTAAGGAAGACTCAGAGGCCACTTTAGGAACAAAGGAAGGGTTAGTCCTCAATGAAACTCTGTCTTTATGGAAAGATAAGATAAGAAAGACAGCAGGACATGGCCTGTAACACAGAAGCTCTTCTGAAGAGGGTTAATTGCTATGAGGAAGAAAATTGTCCAGGACAAAAATAAAGTTATGTACTCACTATAATGTTCCATCTGTGTTGTCCATTTTCATTCTTCCTCAACTTGTGGGTTCAAATCTGAACCTCGGATATGACTCCGCTGCTTTTTTATAGCTTAGGATTCGACTCTCGAGCTCCTCCTTTACCCACAATGATCCTGTCCTCCAAATTACCTCAGATCAAGTTTGCTGCAGCTGTATAAGCAAATAAATAAAATATGGATAGAGAACTATCACAAAATAGAGAGCAGATAGAACCAGGAGCTCAAAAGGAACAGTAGTTCCTAGAACAACTCTACAAATCTTCCCAGAAGGGACATGGGGATGCAGGGGTAAAGGATGAGGAAGAATGAAAATGGACAACACAGATGGAATGTTATAGTGAGTACATAACTTCTTTATCTGATGTCATTTTCACTCAACCTGTGAGACAGAGTCCCCAACTACAGTACCCCAGGTGGCCCTCATGGAAAGATACTCCAAAGCACTGCAGAGCCAAAAGCAGCCCTACTTCTAGACACAATATCTAACTTGACATGTGTGATAAAGGTATGGGAGTTCGATCAAATAGTAGCTGCACTAATGCCCTCTATCAGAACTCTGGACCAGAAGGCTTGAGATGTAGACATAGATCTAGAAGAATGAGCTTTAGCATTACCAGGTAAAGGTATTCCTTTGGCACATGAGAAATGCAGTCTGTAATCCATTTAGACAAACTAAGCTTGGACACTGGCCTTCTCTTTCTAACATTGAAAAAGGAGACAAAAACCTGATCAGATTTTTTGAAAGATTTTTTTATGACCAAATAAAAACGGAGCTGTCTATGAATGTCTAGCAAGTGAAGACTGTATTCAACCCTATTCTGAAAACTGGGAAAGAAAACTGGCAGGTTAATGACCTGACTGATACTGTTTTCAAGAGCAGCTTAAGGCAAAAAGGCAGGATTAGTATGCAAGATCACTCTATCTTTATGATAAATCAAGTAGGGAGGTTTGATTGATAAAGCTTGTAATTCAGATATCCTTTTAGCCAACATGATGGCCACTAAAAAGGCAGTTTTCCAGGAAGGAAATGTCAAGTCTATCTTGGCTGAAAGTTTGAAAGGAAGTAGGACTAGAACTTGTAACATCATGGTTAAGTCCCAAGGAGGAGTGGGGTCCTTTATAGGCAAAAATGTACCCCTGAGAAAAATCTTACATAATTTAGATGAAGTCAGAGAAGAATTGTTTCCAGTGCGATAATTTAAAATTGCTGCCAGCTGCACCTTAACAGTAGAAAAACTTGCCCCACCTTGGAAAATTGAAGCAAAAAACTCCAAAACTGCAGGAATATGAGCTGTAAAAGCATCCTAATGTTTTTGGTGAGCTCATATAGAAACTCTGTTCCATTTACTTTTATAAATCTTTCTAGTAAAGGCTTTATGTGAGGATATTAAAATCTTTTGAATTGGTGAAGAAAGTCTGCTATCTCTATGTGGTCAATTTCAATCCTGGAAGATCTGGGTGAACTTGCCTTGATGGGTGGGACAAAATATCTGGATGTGGTTCCAGCATCCAAAGAGGATGTATTAAGTGACAGCAAAGGAAGTGGAACCAAATCTGTTGAGGCCAGAAGGGAGCAACGAGAATCACTTTGCTCTTCAAGCTCTGAGCTTTCTGAAGAAATTTGAGTATGAGAGGTCGGGGAGGGCAAGCATAAAGAAGACTGGAGGGCCAAACATGGACTAGAAAAAAGGACCTGCTGCACTTCTTGCTGAGGGGCAAAGCAAAGAGATCGCAGCAATGTTGACCTCACTTGTGTAAGATCGTGTTTGCCACTGACTGATTTAGAGACCACTCATGATGCATCAGAATAACTTTGCTGAGCCTGTCCGGCAGAATGTTGATTTCCCTGGAATGTGAACTGCAATCGGGAAGTGGTTGAAAGTGGTCACCTTTTGCCAAACCCTCATTGCTTCTCAACATAGGGGGAAAGATCTGGTTCCTCCCTGTTTGTTAATGTACTATACCACAGGCATACTGTCTGTTTGTATCGCAATAATTCCTAGAGGTAGAAGGCTCTGAAATGCTTGCAACATTAGAAGCATCACTCTCATCTCTAGGAGATTAATAAGCAAATTTGTCTCTTGTGTTGACGACATGCCTTGGACCGTACAACCCAGCTAGTGCCCCCACCCCACCCCAGCTGGGAAGCATCTGTGGTCAACAAGGCATTAGTGGGTGGAAGAAGAAAGGGTCATCCTTGCTCAACTTCTTCTGAGTGGAGCCACCACTAAAGACAGTCTCTGCACACTCGGGACAACCTATTAGGGTGATTCAGTGGGTAAAAGTGTAAGGACCATTGGACTGCCAGAGTCCACTGAAGTACTCTCATGTGTAAGTATGCTGTTGGAATCAAGATTATCATGGCAGCCACTGAACCTAATGCTCTGAGGACTAGGCTTGCCAGGGGTACTGGAATGACTAAAAATTGTCTGACATGTGATCTTAAAGTGTAAATTCTGTCTGGGGTCGGGTAGGCTCTGTCTAGACAAGCTCTTATAAAGTCTATCAACTGTATGGGCTATAGCTGAGATTTCTGCAAGCTGATTGTTATGCATAAGGTAGGGGGTAACTATAGTAGATAGTCCCTGACTTGTAATAGTAGATGCTTGGTTGGTGCAGTCAGGAGCAAGTCGTCTAGATAAGGAAACATGTTGAATCCATGCAGTCTCAAGTGAGCTGCTACTACCGCCAAGCATCTGGTAAAAACCACAGGGGCTGTGGTGAAACCAAAGGGCAGTATTCTGAACCGATAATGAATGGCCCCCAGCCGGAAGCATAGAAACTTTCTGGAGTGTCTGTTCATTTTGATGTAATAGTATGTGTCCTGAAGGTTGATGGAGCATATCCAGTCATCCTTTCATAACAGAGGTAGAATGGACTGAACCAAGATCATCCAGAAAGTACAGTTGTGTACACTTACCATAAATGTAGATGTTCGAGTGTATTCACTGTTGCAGTCATTATAGGTTCATAGGTTCATAGGTTTATACTAGGCTATCTGCCCTAAGGCATTTATAAGCCTAGCCCAAATTATTGTGGCTTACGCCACCCCTTATATGAAAAAATACTGTGCCCATTAGTTTGTTGTGCCTCTGTCCAGCAGTGACCCAGAGATGATTCCCGGGGTAAACCTACGATCTCCCATCCACAGGTCTAGATTTCTCTTGAACAGAGTCAGCGAGGTGCTCTGCCTCACATGGACCGGGATTTTATTCCACAGCATAGGGAGTCTCTGAGTGATAAATCTATCCCTCCAGCACGTCCTATTTATATCCGTGCTAAGGTTTAAGTCGCTTGCTCTAGTGGTTTTGGTGGATTTGGATTTTTGAGGTGGAGCATGTCCATTAATTCCGGGTTGGACATGGCCTTGTATGTCAGGCACATGTCACCTCTGAGCAGACGGTATGCGACTGAATAGAGCTGGAGTTTCTTCAATCTGGCAGCATATGACAGATTTTGGAGTCCCTTTATCCTTTTGGTGAGGAACTTTTGGGGTCTCTCCAATTGCTGCAGATGTCGGGTGAGATACATCCCGAATGGGGCATTGTACTCGATCATTGGTCTGATAAGTGAAGAGTACAGGGGAACAATGACCTCACTAGATCTGGATGTGAATCCCTTCATGATCAGGTGGGCAATGTAGAAGGTCTTTCTAACCACTTTAGCAATGTGAGTGTCAAAAGAAAGGCCACTGTCAACCTGGGTCCCCAGGTCCCTGATAACCTCTTCTGTGCTTAGTGGATTGCCACCTATATGGTAGCTTGGGGTTACCTTGTTTTTCCCGAAGGGTATGACTATACATTTTTGGCGTTTAACTTCAGGCCATGGCTCTGGCACCAGCTATCTGTTTCCGTGAGTCCCTTCTGAAGGATATCAGTGTCCGATGCACTTTCCACTATGGCGCCCAGTTTGCAGTCATCTGCAAACTTTGTCAGCCAAAGTCCTCCCATGTTGGCCTGTACTTCTGAGAAGTAGATGCCAAACAATAGGGGGCCAAGGACCGAGCCCTGTGGGACACCACTTGTGACCGGCTTGGAGTCTGACACAGCACCAGCAACTCTAACCCTGTGGGTTCTGTCCTTAAGCCAGTTTGCAACCCATCTTGTGACATATGGGTTTACATTTAAGATGGTAAGTTTTTCTACAATACCCGAGTGGGGTATTGTGTCAAAGCCTTGCAAGGTCAAGGTAGGCTGTATGGACTGCCTTTCCTCATCAATGGCCTTGGTGACTATTTCGAAGAAGTCGACCAAGTTCAAAAGGCATGATCTTCCCTTGACAAAGCCAAACTGGGTCGGGTCCAATGTCTGCAAGTCCCTATATCTTTGTTTATGAGCTCCATTATGATCCTCTCCATAGCTTTGCAGACTAGACTTGTTAAGCTTATGGGGCGTAATTACCAGGGTCCGTAGAGGCCACCTTTGTGGAGTGGGACCACAGTTGCCGTCACGCCACTCCTTGGGCACGTATCCTGTGGTAAGGCTGAGATTAAACAGCTGCCTTATGTGCGGGTTTAATTCCTCATTTAGCTCGTGTAGCACACAGCCGGGGACACCATCCCGTCCCATTGATGCTGTGTTTTAGCTTTAGAGAGCAGCTTTCACCTGCATTTGAGATGTCCGGGAGGCTACACTCGGCTGGGATAGTTATCTCTCCTTTAGGGGAGAGGGTGAAGTTTGCACTGAACCTGTCTGCCAGTATGTTGGCAATGTCTGTGGGTTCAGTGATTTTTGTATCATTTTGGACTAATTCTGAGCATATCTGTGAGTTTCCACCCAGGTTCCTAACATAGCTGAAAAAGGCCTTGTGATTGTCCTTTGAATCCATGGCAATTTTCTCTCAAAATTGGCCTTAGTTGATTTTATGAGTGCTCGTAATTTTTACTAATAATGATCAGGGGTGACTTCCTTTTATGGATTTTGTTCTATCATGTAATAGCTTTCTCCTCTTATTGTAAAGTTTGTTAATGGCTGGGGTCCACCAGACTGGACGTTTGCCCTTTGTGGAAAGAGTCTTGGTTTTATTTGGGATTGCCTGATCCATGCAGTCCTGGAGGTGTTCATAGAAGGCATTTGTAAGGGCTTCCGCAGCTTGGGTTGTGGTTTCCTCTGACTCAGGGGCCTTGAAGGATACCACACCAGTCTTGAGTAGTGTGAAGTTTGCTTTAGAGAAGTTCTTCACTATGGTCTTTTGTTTGGGGTGGGGGGATGTGGATTTCCAGTGAGATTAGTTTATGATCAGATCTCACCAATGAGGGATATACTTGCGGTGTGGAGCATTTTGTCGCCATGTTTGTGACAATGAGATCTAGTATATTTTCTCCTCTCGTGGGAACAGTGACTAGCTGTTCCATGGCATTTGAATTTATGAACTCCAGGAACCGTTGGGCTAGAAAGTTAGGGCTTGAGTAATGTTCCCAGTCTATATTCGGGTAGTTGAAGTCACCCAATATGATGGTGTTTGGAGATACATTTATACCCTCCAGTGTCTTCAGGAAGGCTGTGTGGGGTTCCTGAGTTTGAGAGGGTGGCCTGTAGCATGCTACAATTTGTAGAGCAGTTTTGCCTATTGTTAGTTGCACCTGGATGGTTTCCAAGCTTCATGCGTTGCCACCAACCTGGAGGTGTGAGTATCCTTTATGAATATGGATACACCCCTCCTTTTGTGGAGTGGTCCGGGTTTTGGGGCGGAACGCATGATATGAGGTAAAACCTAATAGTGCCGGGGTGCTCTCAGGAGCCTTGAACCAGGTTTCAGTTACAGCACAGACATCGATGTTCTCCATACTGAGAAGGGCCTCGAGTGCGTGCATTTTGAGATTTAGACTTCTGGCATTGAGCAGCATTACCCTCAATTTCTTCCCATTTTTGTTTTCTAGGGTGGTAGGTTTAGAATTTGAGCCTTGCCTAAAAAAGGCACTATGGGGGTGGCAAGAGCCTTAGCCAATATCCGGAATCCCAGGGGTGACAGGTGCAAGCCGTCCCTTGCGAAGCAGCGTGGCTTGTCAAGCATGTCATCCCAGGCAGACAGACACTGGATCCCCTTTGAATGACATTTGGGTTATCTGCTTGCAGGTAGCCCTCAGTCAGCCTGATTAACAAAGTCTTGGGTCCTGCGTCGGTTGCTGTCCCTTCTTCCATGACGTCAGTTCGTCAGAGGTATAAAACATGCAGCTGACGCCATTACATCAGTTTTTCTTGCCCCAGATGTCAGGTGCCCCCCTAATGGGAAGCAATTAAATATAAAAGTACAATGATATACCTCCAACAAAAAAGCAAATACACCAAAAAGGCTTTTAAGCATAGTAAAGGAAAGTAGAGGTACAGCCAAAAGAAGATGGGGGGGCTGGAGGGAGAGTAACCAGGACTGCAACAGTGAATACACTCAAACATCTGCATTTATGTAAGTGTGCACAACTGTACTATGTTCTTCGTGTTTCACTGTTGCAGTCATTACATTTGGGTAGATTCCCAAAGCTATGGTTAGGAGGAGGAATTTAGATAGCATTAGGACCAGCTATAAGGCCCTGCAAGACTGCAGTGGCAAAGCCAGCTCTGGATTTAGAGAAAATTGGCAAATGATAATGCTTGGTGAAAGTATGTACAGAACTCCAGGTAGCAGCTTCTAGGATGTCCCTGGTAGGGATGCCTCTGAGAAAAGCTGTATGAGGTAGATGCAGCCCTGGTGGAGTGAGGTCTGATCTCCTGGGGGATAGGTTTTCCATGGTACTTATAGCAGAAATTAATGCAATGGCCTATCCATTTAGAAACGGTTTGCTATGAAATAGCCTTCCCCTCTGCTCCTGCAGTAAATGCCACCAGCAGATGTTCAGATTTCCTTTGAGGTTTAGTCCCGTCCAAGTAGAATCTAGGTTGTCTGTGCACATCTAAGGAATGCAGTATCCGTTCCCCCTTTGTTCTGTAGATTGGGAAAGAAGGTTGGCAAATGAACGGACTGATTAAGAGCCACACTGGATACCACCTTGTGCATGAAGGATGGATTGGTTCTGAGGGACACCCTGTCTGCATGAAAGTTGATGAAAGGCTCCATTGCCATAAGGGCCTGTAATTCAGATACCCTTCTAGCTGAAGTGATTGCTAAAAGGAAAGTCGTTTTCCAAGAAAGAAATTTTAAGTCTGCAGTAGCAGCTGGCTCAAAAGGAGGTAGAGTAAGTTTCTCCAAAACAAAGTTAAGGTCCCAGGCTGGGGTTGGAGCTCTCCTGGATGGGCTCAAATTTTTGGCCCCTCTGAGGAACTGCTTGAGCAGTGGATGAGAGAAGAGGAGAGGTTCTGTATTATAATGAGCTGAAATGGCTGAGGCATGGATTTTAATGGAGGAAAAAGACAGGCCCTTGTGAAGCATCTCAGTCAAGTATTGTAAAATCTGAGGCAAATTGGGTGCTGCTGTGCTCGTCCCTTGAGATTGGTTCCTGGCACATAATCTTTTCCATTTTTCAGCATAGGATTTTCTAGTACTAGGCCTCCTTGCCTCTAAAATGATATACATCACAGGTTTACTGAGGGATGGTAAAGGAGAGATTATGTAATTAGCCAGGCTGCAAGGTTCAGTGTTAGAAGCTGAGGGTGCAGAATCTGGTTCTCCTGCTGAGACAACAGGAAGGAGTCTGAGGCAGGTGCCATGGGGATAACCATGACACATAGCGCAGGAGGGGGTACCAGTGTTGGCGCGGCCAGTCTGGAGCGATCAAAATCATCCTTGGTTTGTCCTGTTTGGTTTTTAGTAGTACTTTGGAGAGCAGAGGCAGAGGGGTGAAGGCATAGACTGATAGGTTTTTCCAGCTGAAGGACAGAGCATCCACTTTCCAGGCTTGTGTGTGTGGAGTCCTTGTGCAAAATTTGTTCAATTGGTAGTTCTGGGGAGAGGCAAAAAGGTCTATATCTGGGCTCCCCCATTTGCTTGTCAACATGTTGAAAATCCTTGGTTCCAGCTTCCACTCGTGTGGGTCCATAAGGTTTATGCTTAGTCCGTCTGCCAGTGTATTTAATTTTCCTGGCAGGAATTGAGCTTGTAGGTGCACGTGGTAGTTCAAGGCTGTGTTCCAAAATGCCATGGCTAGTCTGCAGAGGGGGTAAGAATGTGTACCCCCCACTTGTTTATGTACCACATAACAGTGGTGTTGTCCGTCTTTACCATTAGTTGTCCTGGAAGAATGTGGTCCTTGAAGGCTGTCAGAGCATTCTGTACAGCTAACATTTCTTTTTGATTCATATGCAGGTGCATTTGACTTGGGTTCTATTTGCCTTGAATGCACTTCCCTGCCAGGTGAGCCCCCCATGCATAGTCTGATGCATCTGTTGTTAGGGTTTGGGCAGCAGGAGGTGGTGTGAAAGGTAGTACCTTGTTTGGGCGGCAGGCCTCTGCCCACCAAAGTAACTCTAGGCGTAGGCAAGGTACGACAGGAATTATTGCTTCTAGATCCTGAGAATGTTGACACCATAGGCTTTTTAGATACCACTGTAGTTTCCTCATATGCAGTCTTGCATATGGAATTAGAAGAATTCAGGAGGCCATGAACCCCAAGGCTTGCAGTATTTGTCTTGCAGATAGCAGGGTTTTTGTGGCCACTTGTTTGAAGTAGGCTGTCAAATTAATTTGTTTCTATGGCGTGAGGTAAGCCATCTGGGAAGTTGTATTCAAGCTTGCTCCCAGGAATATAATTTGTTGACAGGGTACCAGGTGTGATTTCTTTTCATTTATGGTGTATCCCAGACAAGTTAGAACCCTTTGAACAAAGGCCAGATGATTCAAAAGTATGTCTTGGCTTTCTGCCTGAATTAGACAATCGTCCAGGTATGGGTATATTTGACTATTTCTTTGCCTGCAAAATGCAATAACTGGATCTAGGCACTTTGTGAATACCCTAGGTGCAGTAGATAAGCCAAAGGGCAGTGCAGAGAACTGGTACTGCATGTAGCCTGCTTTGAAGCGTAGTTATCTTCTGCAAGATTCCCTGATTGGGATGTGCAGGTATGCTTCTTTTAAATCTAGTGTTGCCAACCAGGTATCTTTGCCTAGCATAGGAAGTAATTGATGAAGAGTGAGCATCTTGAATTTTGGAATCTCCAAAAAGATGTTTAGAGTAGACAGGTCCAGGATAGGGCACCATGAATTGTCTTTTCTGGGTACCAGGAAAAGTCTCGAGTAGAAACTTTGTCCCTTTTCCTCTTCTGGTACCAGCTGAATAGCCCCCATGCTTAAGAGAGAAAGTACTTGTTTTTGGGCCTCTGCCCACTGATTTGGGGGAAGGTCCTGCCACCCACTTGGTGTTGGCAATGTGTGGAAGTGATCTGTATCCCTGGGACACTACATTTAAAACACATTTGTCCTGGGTAATGAGTTCCCAATTCTTTGCATGAAGAGCAATCCTTCCCCCCAAAGGGGCAGTCAGTTGATAAGTGCTTGGAAATTTTAAAAGGAAGTCATTGAGACAGTTTACCATAGGGGGGAGTCTTATTACTCCCAGATTTGGAAGTGGAGGCCTCCCACTGCTTAGTCCTGTGTGTCCCCTGGGACTGAAACCTGGGTTTTTTGCTGTGTCTGGGTTTGGCTTGAGAAGACCTAGAAGGGGCTGGAAAGGACCAATTCTTAGACGGCATGTGCCTGCTAAATCTAGGAGGCTGAACTTGTAAGAAATCTTTAACAGTCTGCATAGATTTAACTTTATCTTCCATCTTTTTAAGAACTTCCTCAGCCTTGTTGCCAAACAGGCGGTCCTGATTTAAGGGAGCATCCAACAATTTAGCTTTACCATGATCAGGCAAAGACTGCTCCTTAAGCCAAGCATGCCTTCTGAGCACAGACCTAGTAACAGCAGCCCTGCAAGAGGCCTCTAATGAATCAAAACCACACTGCAAAGTATGTTTTCCAACTTGTTCAGCAGAATGCATTAAATCCTGTTATTCTCTATTTTCCACACAGCCAGGAATCAACATCATTTTCTGTTTAAGCAGTCCAATAAAGTACAGTTTTGTACCTACCATAAACGTAGATGTTCGAGTGCTAATACAGCTGCAGTCATAACAGATGGGTTCTCCTGCCGGCAGGCGGGTCCTCGGTCAGCCGAATTCCAAAGTCTAGGTCCGGCGTCGGTTGTCGTCGCTTCTTCCCTGACGTCAGTGCGACAGGGGTATAAATGAACCAGCCGACACCATTTTATTCAGTTTTTCTTGCCCCAGATGTCAGGTGCCCCCAGAAGGAAGGCAATACATAAATTTGTGTAATAAAGCAGTGCAATATAATCAAAATACAGTAGTTGCAAGCAAATACAACATAAAAGAATACCCCAATCACGTTGTATGAGGGTGTGTTAGCCTATAGGCCTGTCCCAAGAGGGGAAGGAGGGAGGGAAACCTGGACTGCAGCTGTATTAGCACTCGAACATCTACATTTATGGTAGGTACAAAACTGTACTATGTTCATCGTGCATACAGCTGCAGTCATAACAGATGGGTAGAATCCCAAAGCTAAGAAAGGGGTGGTAGGCACTAGGTGGAACTAGGAGGAGCCAGGATGCCCTGCAAGACTGCAGTGGCAAAGCCTGCTCTAGTTTTGGAGTATAATGGTAGGTGGTAGTGCTTGGAGAAGGTATGCACAGAACTCCAAGTGGCTGCTTCCAAAATATCTTTGATAGGAACTCCTCTGAGGAAAGCTGCAGAGATAGCTGTGGCCCTTGTGGAGTGAGATCTGATGCCTGTAGGTACAGTTTTGCCATGAAAAGAATAGCAAAAGCGTATGCAGTGGGCTATCGATTTTGAGATTGTCTGTTTCGAAATTGGCTTTCCTTGAGCTCCTACAGCATAGGACACAAAGAGCTGTTCTGACTTTCTGAAAGGCTTTGTTCTGTCCAGATAATAACAGAGTTGTCTGTGGATGTCCAAGGAATGTAGTAATCTCTCCCCTTTGTTTTGAGGATTAGGATAAAAGGTAGTTAAGTGTATGGCCTGATTCAAAGCTACCCTGGATACCACTTTAGGCATAAAGGACGGGTTGGTTCATAAGGAAACTCTGTCCTGATGGAAGATGATAAAAGGCTGCACAGCTATGAGAGCTTGTAGTTCTGAAACTCTACGAGCTGAGGTAATAGCCAGAAGGAAAGCTGTTTTCCAGGACAAATATTGCAAATCTGATGAGGCAGCTGGCTCAAAGGGAGGCAAGGTCAGTTTTTCCAGAATGAAATTGAGATCCCAAGCTGGTATTGGTTGTTTCCTTGGGGGTCTTAGATTCTTAGCCCCTCTGTGGAACTGTCTTAAGAGAGGGTGTGAGAATAAGGGTGGATCAGTGTTGTATTCTGCAGAAATGGCTGAGGCATGGATTTTGATGGAGGAGAAAAAAAGTCCACTGCTTAGCAGCTCAGCTAGATACTGTAGTATTTGAGGTAAATTCAGTTTTCCAGGATCCTGGCCCTTTTTCTCATTCCAGACACAAAACCGTTTCCATTTTGCGGAGTAAGCTTTTCTAGTTGACGGCCTTCTGGCCTCCAAAATGACATCCTGCACCTCCTTGGAGAGTAGGGTCTGTTGTGATGCTAAGAAATCTTCCATGCGGCTAGATTGAGTGTTTTTAGCTGGCTGTGAAGAGTTTTGAAGCTGTGCTGAGTCAGGAGAAGAAGCATTAGAGGCAGGGTCCATGGTGGGGAATGCGTCAGGCTCCTCAGGAGTGGGTACCAGTGTTGTCTTGGCCAGTCCGGAGCAATGAGAATCATCTTTGGTCTGTCTGCTCTGGTTTTCAATAGAACTTTGGGTAGCAGAGGAAGAGGTGGGAAGGCATAAACTGTCATTGATGTCCAACTGAAAGAGAGAGCGTCCACTCTCCAGGCCTTTGGATGGAAAATCCTTGAGCAGAATTTTGTCAATTGGTGATTTTTGTGGGAGGTAAAGAGATCTATGTCTGGCCTTCCCCATGCTTGGGTTATTTCTGTAAAAACATTTGGATGCAACTTCCATTCGTGTGGATCTGTCATATTTCTGCTTAGGTTGTCTGCCAGTGTGTTTTCCTTGCCTGGCAAGTACTGTGCTTGTAGTTCGATTTGTAAGTCCATGGCTATGTTCCAAAGTGACATGGCCAGTCTGCACAGGGGGTATGAATGTGTTCCTCCCTGTTTGTTTATGTACCACATAACTGTGGTGTTGTCCGTTCTTATCAATAGTTGACCTGGTTGCAGAAGGTCCTTGAAAGCTATAATAGCATTTATTACTGCTAGCATTTCCTTTTGACTGATGTGAAGGTGCTTTTCTTTTTGGGACCATTTGCCCTGAATGCACCGATCTGTCATCTGTTGTGATGACTTGATTTGCTTGAGGCTTGCTGAATGGAAGACCTGTGTTTGTTTGGCATGCTTGAGCCCACCACAGAAATTCCTTTTGTAGACATGGAATTAGTGGTAATATTGTTTCCAAACTGTGGTTGTGTTGAGACCACAGGTTTTTCAGGTACCATTGAAGTTTCCTCATATGCAGCTTTGCACATGGGATTAGTAAGATGCAAGATGCCATGAATCCCAGAGCCTGCAGGATTTTCCTTGCAGTCAGCCTGGTGCAATTTGCTAGTGCTCTGAAGTATTGAGTTAGTTGCCCCTGCTTCTCTGGCATGAGGTAGGCCATCTGGGTGTTTGTGTCCAAGTTGGCACCCAGGAAAATTATCTTCCGAGAGGGTATTAGCCTTGATTTCTTTTTGTTGACTGTGTATCCCAGAGAGTTCAACAACATTATTACATAAGCCAGATGTTTCAGAAGAATGTGCTTGCTGTCTGCTTGGATCAGGCAGTCGTCCAAATAGGGGTATATTTGTATCCCTTGAAGTCTGCAGTAGGCAATTACTGATGTCAGGCATTTCATGAATACTCTGGGCGCAGTAGATAAGCCAAAAGGCAATGCAGAGAATTGATAATGGGTTGAACCTGCAAGAAATCTGAGGTATCTTCTGCAATTTTGTCTGATTGGGACATGCAGGTATGCCTCCTTGAGGTCCAATGTTACCAGCCAAGACTCCTTGCCCAGCATGGGAAGAAGTTGCTGTGGAGTGAGCATCTTGAATTTTGGTACGAGTAGAAATGTGTTTAGGATGGATAGGTCCAAAATAGGTTTCCAATCTTTTCCCTTCCTTGGTACCAGGAATAGCCTGGAATAAAAACCTTGACCTTGTTCGTGCGTAGGTACCTCTTGAATAGCTTTCATGTCTAAGAGATCTGTAATTTGCCTTTGTGCCTCTGCCCTTTGATTGTGTGGCAGGTTTGGCATGCCTCTCATTTTTGGAAGGGTGTGAAAATGGAATCTGTAGCCTCTGTTTATAATGTCCAGGATCCATTTGTCTTTTGTGACAATATGCCAATTTTTTGAAAATAATGCCAGCTTTCCTCCTAAGGGGGCTGACATTTGAGTCTTGCTTGGCATGCAAAGGGGAAAGTCATTGGGCTTGCTTTCTGAATGATTGTGAGTTATCCTCACCACCTCTTTGTGTAGGAGCTTGCCATTGTCTGCCTCTAAACGATCCTTGGGATTGTCCTCTGCCCCTCGGGCGCCTGTATCTGCCTCTTTGGGGTCTGTCCGTGGCTGGAAAAGACCAATTTTTGGAAGGCCAATTTCTACTGAAACATGGGGGTTGTACCTGTAGGAAATATTTCACTGTTTGCATTGATTTAGCCTTTTCCTCCATTTTCCTTAATACCTCCTCAGCATTAGCACCAAATAATACATCCTTTTGAAGAGGGGCATCTAGCAATTTAGCTTTGACATGATCGGGCAAAGTTTGTTCCTTGAGCCAGGCATGTCTACGTAGGACTGATCCTGTAACAGCAGCTCTACAAGTGGCCTCTAAAGCATCAAAACCACATTGCAAGGTATGTTTACCCACTTGCTCTGCACTATGCAATAAATCCTGCAACTCCTTCAAGTCTGGTTGTTCAGGTTGTGACATTTTGCTTTTCAACTGAGATAACAAAAACTGTTGGTATTTTAGCATATGGAACTGACAGTTTAAGGCCCTCATGGTTAAGGTAGCCGAGGTATATACCTTTTTTCCCCACCTTTCTAAGGATCTGGAATCTCTCTCGGAAGGTAATGGATTTTTAGCAGTGGAGGCCTTAATTCCCTTGGGGCCCTGTGAGATGGTTTCTGGGTCAGCAGCATGGCTTTTGTATAGAAATTGGTGTGAGTCAGGAACCCTGTAGTACCTGTCAGGCTTAACTGGGGCTGGAGGTAGAGAGTCCGGGTTAAGGCAGGCCTCCGAGTAAACATCATCTAGGATGTCCAAGACAGGAGGTGTAGCCAGAGGCCTGTGCTGAGGTAGTAAGAGAAATTCCCTAAGCCTTTTCTTGGAATCTGAATAATCTTGGCCTTCCCAGTGGAAGTGTTCCCTTAAGGTATGCAAAGTTTCCCCAAATGAGTAATCCTCTGGAGGGGATACAGAAAGAATGGACTCCTCCGCATCAGAGTCTTCAAAAGGGGAGTAAGAATGTTCCTGATCATCAGAGTGCTCTGAAATAACGGAGCCCTGATCAGAGGAGGGGGATTCTTCCTCCACTCTGGGCCTTTTGTCCGGTGGGGGTTGAGAACCCCTGATAAGAGTAATTAAATCCTCAGCCATTTTAAGCATCTGTTTTTTAGGCATGGGGCCTGGAGATGGGCCCTGTGTAGCTTGTCTCAGAGTGCATGGCTGCTTTAGACTTAGTGAAAGCCTTGATGGAGAAAGAAGAGGAAGGTCTGAAGACACCTTGAGTGGAGGTAGACCTGTCCACATTTTGAGGTTCAACGCCAAGAGTGGCTTCGGTATCTGTAGTCGAGGTGTGGGCCGAGGAGCCTGCGACCTCGGGCACAGGAGACACTGCCAATGAAGTGTTGTTGGTAGTCAGGGGCTGCGTAGGTGCCTCGCTGAGAACCGTACCACGTGTAGTCGGCTTTGGCATGGTGTCGGTAGAGGCCGCGGACCTCGTGTGTCGGTCCTTATCTTTGCGTTTTTTAGACAGAACTGGAGTCAGAGTATCCAACGACATAATATAGTTAAATGTTTTACCAAAATAATGCTGGGCGAACTCCACCCGACGCTTAAAGGTGCGTTTGTTGAATGTAGCACAAAAGCGACAGACCGAGATGTTGTGGTCTGGGCCTAAACAAGGTATACAGAGGGAATGGAAATCCTTATGCGGTATTTGCTTCCCACATGAAATACAATTATTAACTTTGTCTGACATCGGTCTGAGGCAAGAAAAGTTTCCCCAATGGGGTATTTAGCTTTCAAGAAGACTTCGGTTTAAAAATTTTCATAATTTCAGGAGCTGGCCGACCGGCACTTGCGAACTGCTTCTGCTTCGGGCACTGCACGGCAAGAAAGACTGGAGAAAATGGCATCGGCTGGTTCATTTATACCCCTGTCGCACTGACGTCAGGGAAGAAGTGACAACAACCGACGCCGGACCTAGACTTTGGAATTCGGCCGACCGAGGACCCGCCTAACGGCAGGAGAACCCATCTGTTATGACTGCAGCTGTATGCACAATGAACATCATGTTGCTGATACTTTAACATATGGAACTGGCAGTTTAAAGCCCTAATGGTCAAGGTTGCAAAAGTGTAAATCTTCTTACCCCATCTATCCAGCACCCTGGAGTCTCTATCAGAAGGGGTAGGATTTTTAGCAGTAGAAGCCTTAATGCCCTTGGGCCCCTGTGAAATAGTCTCTGGATCTGCAATAGGATTTTTAAAAAGGAACGTGTGGGTCTCAGGGACCCTGTAGTATCTGTCAGGTTTTCTGGGAGCAGGAGGCAAGGAATCAGGGGCCAAACTAGATTCCGAAAAAGCATCATCAACAATGTCTAGTACAGGAGCTAAAGGCCTATGCTGAGGTAGGAGAAGGAAATCCCTAAGCCTCTTTTTTGAATCTGAAAAATTCTGGCTTTCCCAGTGGAAATGCTCCCTTAGAGTATGTAAGATTTCCCCAAAAGAAAAATCCTCAGGAGGGGAAGCAGAGGGAATGCAGTCCTCTGCATCAGAATCTTCATAAGTAGATAAGGGCAAATCCAGATCATCAGAAGAATAAAAAAAAACAGAATCCTGATCAAAAGATTCACAATCAACTTCAGTCCTAGGCCTCTTAGAAGGGGGGGGGGGGTGGCTACCCCTGATTAGAGTTACTGGATCTTCAGCTATTCTTATCATTTGTTTTTTAGGCATAGAGGTTTGAGCATGTGGTCTGGGCGTCATTTTTTTAGGCATGGTTTGAGATTTAGGCCTAAGTAAAGAAGGAGGCATCGGTTTAATATGCAAGTCCGTAAGCCTGAATACACCCTCGGAAGCCGGTGCCTGCACAGCGGCTCCGGACCCGTCCAAGGTAGAGACATCCGCGGGTTCCATAGTTGAAGCATCTTGCGGCATACCAGACGCAGAATGGGTCTCAGTAGAGGCCTGCGAATCAGAAGTAGCGGGTATCAGGGGCTGCAAAAGTGCCTAACTGAGTACCGGCGAACTGGCAACTGGTTTACGAGAAACGTCAGTGGCAGTTTTGGACCTCGGCAGCCTGTCTCTGTCTTTATCTTTGCATTTTTTCGGAATCCCGGTAGTCAGATGGCTAACCGATGACATTTCTGGATAATTAAACCGAGAACCAAAATATTTAGAGGAGAAAATATATCAATGATGGATAGTGCGCTGATTAAATAAAGCACAAAACTGACAGCAAGGTACGTCGTGGTCAGGGCCTAGGCAAGGAATACAGTACGAATGAAAATCTTTATGAGGTATTTGCTTTCCACAAGTAATACAATTATTAACTTTTACTGACATCGGTAAGGAGCAAGAAAAAGTTTCCCCAACGGGGTACTTAGCTTTAGGTGAAGACTTTGGTTCTGAAACTCAAAAACAAAAATTTCAGGAGTCGGCCGACCGTCACTTGCGAACTGCTTCTGCTTCGGGCACCGCACATCAAGAAAGACTGATGTAATGGCGTCGGCTGCATGTTTTATACCCCTGACGACCTGACGTAATGGAAGAAGGGACAGCAACCGATGCAGGACTCAAGACTTTGTTAATCAGGCCGACTGAGGGCTACCTGCAAGCAGATAACCCAAATGTAACAATGAAACATGGAGAACATCTTTACATTGTCTACTGATTTGTTTAGTTGGGTTAGGTCCAGGATTGGTCATAGGTCCCCTGTCTTCTTTGACACTAAAAAGAACCTTGAGTAAATTCTGAATCCAACTTGAACTGGTGGGATCTCTCAGATTACTATTTTTTCTAGCAGCTTTGCAATTTGTAATGCTGCTTCCTCCCTCTGGTTGGGTGGAACATCGGGGAGAGTTTTCCTTGATTTTTGGATTCTGGAAAAATGGAATGCAATGTCCTCTGTACATGATCCTTTGCACACAATGATCGTTTGTGATGGCTAACCAGTCGTTTGGGTGCAAGGATAAGTATCCCCAGACTGCCTCCAGGCAGGAACAGTCTGGCAAACTCTAAGGAGCGCTGAAAGGACCTATCCCAGAAGGAATCTTATGATCCTTCATTTTCTGGATCCCCACCCTGTTGAGAGGGCGGCATCTACTATTCTAGCTATTTCCCCCTCTGCCTCTGGGGGAAAAATCTCCTATGATTCCTGAGAATAACTGTGAGACTTTCTGAACCACAATTTCTTACCACCATGCTGGTTCTTGAAGAATGGTCTTTGTGGGGTAGAAAAACGTATTCCAACAGCAGACAAGGTCTTTCCATCCTTCTCACTAAGGGAGAGCATCTCTAACAGTGGGGCCAAACAATAATGATCCATCAAAGCAGCATTGATGAAGGACACCTTGAAAAGTTCCATGAAGTCACAGAGCTGCATCCAAGCATGACACCTTACAGCAATGCCTGAACCGGCCACCCTTGAGGTACCCTCTGCAGCATGGCAAGCTAGCCTCATGGACACACTACAGATGGACTACAGGCTGGCTAATCTGGAAGAAAATATTTTCTAATCCTCTGCAGACAAGGATCCTAGGGCAGAGCAACAGAGTCCCTTAATTAAGGCCCTCTGTAGCTTGGTGAAGTGTACCAGGTAATTCAGTGATTGCTGAAGTGTACACCTGCTCCCCAAATCTGTCCAAAGCCCTAGACTTCCTGTTAGGGGGATGGACAGATGAGCACTGTTCAGCCAGCACCTTCTGAGTGGCTGTTGCAACAAAGTACAGTTGTGTATTCCTACCATAAATGTAGATGTTCGAGTGTCTTCACTGTTGCAGTCATAACTGTAGGGTACTCCTGCCGGCAGGCAGCCCGAGGTCGGCCAGAATATCAAAGTCTGGGTCCGGCATCAGCTGTTTCAGCTAGAACCCTGACGTCAGAGCGCATGGGTATAAAGCTGACAGCCGACGCCATCTTCTCCAGCCTTTCTTGCCCCTGATGTCAGAAGCCCCCATATAAAACCAAAAGGTGTCCCAAGGGAAACACAAATACACCAGAAAGGTAGTGGAAAAGGAAACACAGTAAGCAAATAGAAACAAGAGTGGTCTGGAGGGAGGGAAACACAGACTGCAACAGTGAAGACACTCGAACATCTACATTTATGGTAGGTATACACAACTGTACTATGTTCTTCGTGTTTCACTGTTGCAGTCATAACTGTAGGGTAGAATCCCAAAGCTGAGAATACGGGAGGAGGTTATGAAGTAGAAGGAGCAGCTAGAAGACCCTGCAAGACAGCAGAGGCAAAGCCTGCCCTAGACTTAGAGTACAAAGGGAGGTTATAGTGCTTGGAAAACGTATGCACAGAGCTCCAAGTGGCAGCCTCCAGAATGTCCTTGGTAGGAACTCCTCTGAGAAAGGCTGCTGAAGTGGCAGCTGCTCTAGTAGAATGAGTCCTGACGGTACCTGGAATCTGTTTTCCATAAAGAGAGTAACAATATCTTATTCCATGAGCAATCCATTTGGAAATAGTTTGCTTAGAAATGGCTTTACCAAGAGAACTGGAAGCAAAAGAAATAAGCAATTGATCTGATTTTCTGAAACTTTTAGTTTTGTCCAGGTAAAAACGTAGTTGCCTGTGTACATCCAATGAATGCAAAATCCTTTCCCCCCTATTTTGGGGTTTTGGAAAAAAGGTAGGAAGGTGAATAGTCTGATTTAGAGCCACTCTAGAAACTACCTTAGGCATAAAAGTAGGATTGGTCCTCAAGGAAACTCTGTCCTGATGGAAGATGAGGTATGGTTTCACGGCCATGAGGGCTTGTAACTCAGACACCCTTCTGGCAGAAGTCAAGGCCAACAAGATAGCTTTCTTCCAGGATAAGAACTTAATGTCTGCAGAGGCAGCAGGCTCAAAAGGAGGCAAAGTAAGCTTTTCCAAGACATAGTTGAGATCCCAAGGAGGGACAGAAGGAGATCTAGGAGGTTTTAAATTCTTAGCTCCTCTCAGAAATTGTCTGACCAACTGGTGGGAAAAAATGGGAGGATCACAATTCAAATGAGCCGAAATAGCAGAAGCATGAATTGTAATGGAAGAAAATGAAAGACCTTTAATCAAAAGGTCTGAGAGATAAAGTAAAATAGATGAGATATCAGGTATTAAAGGATCAGAGCCATGATCCTGCATCCAAATACAAAATATTTTCCATTTAGAAGCATACGATTTCCTTGTACTAGGACGCCTAGCTTCCAAAAGAACATCCAAAACTTGCTTAGGAAGAGAAGAAGGAATCAATTGCCTTTGATGAGCCAAGCTGCCAGACAGAGAGTCTTGATTTGAGAGTGAAATACCTGACCCTGATGCTGGGACAGTAGAGGATGGGTCAGAGGAAGACTCCAAGGAGGAACCAAGGAAAGGTGCAGTAGAGTAGGGTACCAAAACTGATGAGGCCAATTTGGAGCTATCAAAATGATCAGTCTGAGTTTGTCTAGCTTTATCTTTAGCAATACCCGAGGCAGAAGAGGAAGAGGAGGGAAGGCATATCCCGAAAGATTCCTCCAGCTGAAGGACAGGGCATCCACTTTCCAAGCTGTCTTGTGGAAGGACCTGGTGCAAAAGAGAGGCAACAGATGGTTGAGATGGGATGCAAACAGATCTATCTGAGGACAGCCCCAAACTGCAGTTATCTTGCTGAATAAGTTGGGGTCCAACATCCATTCGTGAGGATCCAAAATGTTTCTGCTTAGGCTGTCTGCTAAGAGATTTTGTTTTCCTGGAATGAACTGTGCCTGAAGATCCAGATTCAAATTTAGGGCTGTATCCCATAAGGTCATGGTAAGTCTGCAAAGGGGGTAAGAGTGAGAGCCCCCTTGCTTGTTTATGTACCACATGACTGTGGTATTGTCTGTTCGAATTAGCAAAGGTCCTGGCTTCAAAAGAGTCTGGAAGGCTAGAAGAGCATTTTGGACTGCTAACATTTCTTTCAAGTTGATGTGCCATAGAAGGTGTTTGTTTGTCCAAGAACCCTGTTGGCATTTGTCTAGAAAATGAGCTCCCCATGCATAATCCGAGGCGTCCGTGGTTATGATCTGAGTAGGTCGAGGTAGACGAAAGGGCTTGCCTTCGTTCAAAACACACGCCCTGGACCACCAAAGGAATTCCTTCTGAAGGCAGGGAATCAGTGGAATCATTGTATCCAGACTGTGGTAATGTTGAGACCATACACTCTTTAGGTACCATTGAAGTTTCCTCATGTGAAGCCTCGCATTTGGAATCAACAGGATGCAAGAGGCCATGTAGCCCAGAGCCTGCAGGAATTTCTTTGGAGTGAGCTGAGTCAATGCTGCCAAGGTCTTGAAGATTGAAGCCAGCTGTAACTGTTTTTCTGGAGTGAGGAAGGCCTTCTGTAAACTTGTGTCCAAAAGAGCTCCCAAGAAGGTCATTCGTTGAGAAGGAATCAAATGTGACTTTTTTGTGTTCACTGAGAATCCCAGTAGTAGGAGAAGACGTTGAACAAAATGCAGGTGTTGAAGTAGAAGGTCTTTGCTGTCTGCCTGAATTAGACAGTCGTCCAGATAGGGGTAAATCTGAATCCCCTGAAGTCTGCAGTAAGCTACTACTGGAGCCAGGCATTTGGTAAAAACTCTGGGTGCAGTAGATAAGCCAAATGGCAGTACAGAGAATTGGAAGTGTCTCGAGCTTGCCTTGAATCTGAGGTACTTTCTGCATTGTTGCCTTATGGGGACGTGTAAGTAAGCCTCTTTTAAATCCAATGTTACCATCCAAGCATCTTGTGAGAGCATTGGAAGAAGTTGTTGAAGTGTAAGCATCTTGAATTTTGGAATTTCCAAAAAGGTGTTTAATATTGAGAGGTCCAGAATAGGTCTCCAGGAGTTTTGTTTTCTTGGGACCAGAAAAAGTCTCGAGTAAAAACCTTTCCCCACCTCTAGAGGTGGAACAGGTTTTATGGCTCTTAAGGCTAATAAAGCGTCCACTTGATTTAAGGCCTCTGTCCATTGATGTTTTGGCAGATCTGGCCAGCCGGAAGGCCTTGGCAGAGTGTGAAAGTGGAATCTGTAACCTTTCAAAATCACGTCTAACACCCATTTGTCCTGGGTAATGTGAGTCCAATTTTGGTAAAAAAGAGAAAGTTTTCCTCCGAGAGGGGCATCCAGGGAAGGAGGACCTGAAGCCCAACAGAGGGGGTCATTGAGTCTGCTTTCTTTGGGTTTGAGATCTGTCTTCTCCCCTTCTAGGTGAAGAAGCAGTCCACTGTCTAGATCTGTAAGAGGCCTGAGCCTGCGCCCGACCTCTGGAGTGTCTATATCTTCCCCTTTGAGGCCTGTCAGAGGTCGGAAAGGACCAATTTTTGGAGGGCCAATTTCTGGAAAATCTAGGAGGCTGTACTTGCAAGAAATCTTTTACAGTCTGCATAGACTTGGCTTTTTCTTCCATCTTTTTAATAACCTCCTCAGCCTTAGACCCAAATAAGACATCATGCTGAACAGGGGCATCTAGCAATTTTGCCTTAACTTGTTCAGGTAATTCTGCTCACGAAGCCAAGCATGTCTCCTGATAACAGTACCAGAGGCAGTCGCCCTGCAAGAAGCCTCTAAGGCATCAAAACCACAATGTAAACTATGTTTGCTAACTTGTTCAGTAGCATGCAACACATCCTGTAATTCCTTGTCCTCAGCACATGCAGGAAAGGTAGAAATCCTTTGTTTTAAAACAGATAAAAGAAACTGTTGATACTTAAACATGTGAAACTGGCAATTTAAAGCTCTAATAGAAAGGGTAGCTGAAGTATAAACCTTTTTGCCCCACCTGTCCAAGGCACGAGAATCCTTTTCAGAGGGGATAGGATTCTTAGAGGAGGCAGCCTTAGCAGCCTTGGAACCCTGCGAAATAGTTTCAGGATCAGCAGAAGGGTTCTTAAATAAGAATTGATGGGAATCAGGGACCCTGTAAAATCTATCAGGCTTAGAAGGAGCAGGCGGCATGGAATCAGGATTCAAGTTAGCTTCAGAGAAGGCATCATCCACAATGTCAAGTACAGGAGGAATAGCTAAAGGCCTGTGCTGAGGGAGAAGAAGAAATTCCCTGAGTCTCTTTTTGGAAGCAGAATAATCCTGACCTTCCCAATGAAAATGCTTCCTCATCTCATGCAAGGTTTCCCCAAAAGAGAAATCTTCAGGGGAGAGGCAGAGGGAACAGAATCCTCTGCATCCGAATCCTCATAAGGAGGAAAAGAGTAATCCTGATCAGAGGAAGAAACAGAAGATACAGAAGCCTGATCAGAGGAATCATAAGGGATATCCTGTCTAGGCCTTTTCTCAGGAGGAGGGTGAGAGCCCCTAATCATAGTTAATAAATCCTCAGCCATCCGAAGTAATTGCTTCTGAGTCTTAGGAGCTGAATCCGAAGAAGCTTGAGCAGAAAGTCTGGGTTTAACAGGAGTCTTTGACTTAGCTTTTGTCTTTGTGGAAATAGTAATGTGTGAAGGCCTGAAGACCCCCTCAGAAGCCGGTACCTGCACAGCGGTTCCGGACCCATCTGAAGGAGCGATGTCCGAAGGTCCTGCAGCAGACAAATTACTAGGCCTAGTTGGCTCACCATGTGAGTCTGTGTCGGCCATCGGTTCTGAAGTGGCGGACGACAGGGGCTGCAAAAGTGCCTCAATGAGGACCGCCGAAACCGAAGCTGGCTCCGGCTGCAAAGTATCCTGTTTGGACCTCGGAGGCCTGTCCTTGTCTTTGCGCTTCTTCTGTAATCCGGTAGTCGGTAAAGTATCCGATGACATTCTATAATTAAAACGTCTACCAAAGTAATTCAAGGCCCAATCGTACCTACGCTTGATAGTGCGAGAATTAAACCTGGCACAGAACCGTCAACAAGAAACGTTGTGGTCAGGGCCTAAGCAAGGTAGACAGTAAGAGTGGAAATCTTTATGAGGTATTTGTTTTCCACACGATACACAATTATTAACTTTTTCTGACATCGGACTAGCAAGAAAAAAGTTTCCCCAACGGGGTACTTAGCTTTGAGAAGGGAAGTAGAAAACTTCGGACCGACGACAATCACACTACGTTGTCTTGAAAACGCCAACCAACAACTAGCGAACTGCTTTGTACCGCACGGCAAGAAAGACTGGAGAAGATGGCGTCAGCTGTCAGCTTTATACCCATGCGCTCTGACGTCAGGGTTCTAGCTGAAACAGCTGACGCTGGACCCAGACTTTGATATTCTGGCCGACCTCGGGCTGCCTGCCGGCAGGAGTACCCTACAGTTATGACTGCAACAGTGAAACACGAAGAACATCCATGGTATCTACAGGGGGAACCTTTGGTCCAATGCATTCTATCAGACGGGGCACTAAGGATCTTATTATCTCTCTTTGGAATGAGCTCCACAGTGCCTAGCTCCTTCTATGCCCTGCCGAAGACAAGGTCGATAAGTTCCTCCACAGGAGGGGACACCCAAGATGTAGACAGGCCAGACCCAAAGGTCTCCATAAACACCGACTCCTCTGAGGAGGGGGCTTCGGGTAGGGCAACCACCTCTCTGGCATAGGACTTATCAGGTGGAGATCTTGGGGGCCCTTCCCCTTCATCAAAGTCCATGTGTTCTGTCAGTGATTCCAGAAGGGAATCCAAGTGCCCCCTCTTGCACAGTCTCTTTCGAGGTACCTCCTCTTTGGGATGTTCCAGGGAGGTGTCCAAAGAGATGGGGCATGCTGCAGAGGGAGCTGCTTGGAGGCTGTTAGGCTCTGGCCGTCCCTGAGGTGGAGGATGAGTTGGCTCAGGTGCACAAGTCTGAGCAGGAGTGGGATCCAAGGGAGGTAGAGTCAAAGTAATTCTCGGCTGGGAGAAAACCCTTTCCACCACTTTGAAAGCAGAAGGACCCAGAGAATCCAAAAGCTATCTCTCCTGAACCAAGGTTCTAGAAGCAGACATCTCCAAACCCTCATGGATCCCTTCTCTCGAAGGGGGAGTCAGAGCAGATCTGTTATGTGCCTAGGCTCCGACGGAAAACAACGGCTCCGAAAACATAAGAGTCAAGGACATTCTGTCAGATCTGACACCAATGCTTCAGCTCCAAGATCCATTGTGCTCAAAGAAGGTTGGAACATATTGTCGGAGCCGAGGAAGGAAGGGCCATCAGGTCCAACTTGTCGACTCTGGATACCACTGGATCTGAGGACTCCAAAATGGGAGGTCGGATCAGAAAAGGAGAACTCTAAGGCACAAAGGTAGAATGGCTCACAGATCCAGTGGGTGACTGAGCTGGCAAAACTCACATCTGTATCTGTGGAATCTCCTGATAATCCTGTCCACCTCCTCTTCAGAAAGGCTCTGGGAAAATGACAGAAGATGACATGAAAGGAGGTCTTGACGACTTCTTTGGGGTTCCTTGGAGAAAGGGAGACCTCACAGTAGGAGATATGACCTCCAGAGAGGAACTAGGAGTTCAGTGCTGAGGAGGTGACAAAGTTTGTGTTGGATCTGAAGTCCTCAGATCCAACAGTTTTGAGAGTATTAGTTGGTGACTCAGAAGTAGCCCTTTTCAGAGCAGACCTGGCAGGAGAGCGTTTTCTGTGCTCTCTGGGCTCCTTATGCTTTCCTGTAGGGTTTTGAGCCCCTGATTCTTGAGATGGACCAGCAACAGAAAAGGCTGAGGAAGAAGACCCTTAAGAATAAGCTTATTTCGTCATTCTACCAGAGCACAAGAATTGAAACCCGAACAAATCTCACAGGATACAACCAAATGACTGGGTCCTAGACAGTAAATGCACTTCCCATGGGCATCAGACTGAGGAATATTGTGCCCACAGGAAGTGCATTTTTTTTTTTTTTTACTATAGAGGAAATACAGAAAAGGAAACCACCAACAATGGTAGGGAAAGAAATACCCAAAGGTATAAAGGTATCTAAACACCTAACAGAGAAACCAGAAAATAATAAAGTTCGTAGAAGAGTAAGGAAGAATGATAGGCTACAAATAAGAGATAGAAAAGAAAAATAAAGTTTGATTTAAATCACTCATGACTCATGAAGTGTTATGACAGAGAAAATCCCAGCTAGCTAGAAGCATGGCAAATGCGATCTGAGGAAATTTGAAGAACAGGGGCTTTATGGGTAAAGGAGAAGCTTGAGAGTCAGATCCTAAGCTATAAAAAAAGCATCTGAGTCGGATCTGAGGTTCGGATCTGAAGTCACAAGTTTAGGAATGAATGAAAATGTCAACAGCAGATTTAAGGTTTACAGTAGCTGCCGGTTCAAGTGGGAGGTTTCATAGGGACTAAAGCAAAGGAGGATTACAAGGAAGGGACAGACCTGTTTATTGGAGGTCTAAGTTAAAAGTTTCCATTTAGAAAGGACTTGGACAGCTTCAAGGATGCACTGGGGGTGTGATTATGTCCCACGTGAAAGTTGGAAATATCTGCCAATTGAACTTTAATAGCAGAGTAACTGAGCCCAGAGGGGAAGAGCCCAGCCAGGAAATCCAAAATAGCCTGTGCTGGAATGGGGAAAGGATCTATACCCCTGGAAAAAGCTCAAAGAAAAACCTTTCCATTTGCTAGCATAAACATTCCTAGAACATGGCTTCTTAGGTGAAGATAAGATCTGTGGAACACATTTAAAAAACTTGGGATCTCTGACCATCATTAGAACTGGAGTAATCTAATCTTTTTTCCCCCTAGGAATCTCTCCTGAACATTTATTAAGGGACTTGCCTGCTCCTAAGGACCCCTGAACCACCTCAAGCCTTACCTAAGTGGCCATCCACTATCTTCTGCTGCCCTGTGCTCCCACCTGGTTGTACTGAAGTTGCTAAGTATGTTATTACACCTGACCCATTTTTGAAGGCGTATATGTATATTTCAGACTGTAATTACACCTTTTTAGGCTTTTTGTTTGCCTCTGGGTCTTGTAAGCCAGCAGCCAGCTCCCCCCTCTCCCTCCCTCCCTGAATTTAGCCTTCTGCATGATCTATCCCTTGCTACCTACCTTTTCTTTCCACCTGTGGTTACTTCTCCTTGGCTACCTGCCACTACTTCCACTTTTGCCCACTAGGTACCAGCGATCACTAGGCTTGGTGCCTTTAATCTTTCCCCTATCCTCTCTCAGTCTCTGCTCATAGAACTTACTTTCTCTTCTTCCCTTTTCATTCTGAGCCTACTTAGCCTACTTTCTCCCCCTCTCGATCGCACTTTCTGCTTCTAGGCTTTACCCTCTTTTCTCTTTACTACCTTGACTTTTAGTGCCCCATACCAGCTACTCACTTGCTTCACTATCTTTCCCGGTGTCCTGCTGCTCACTGATTGTCTCCACTCACTCTGTCTTTACTTGTGGCCCCGCTTCGCTCCCCACCCTACCCCCATATCCCACCCACCCCTGGAGGTCCTAGACATATACCTCACTAGCCACTCCCCCTATTTCTCTCAACCAATCCTCAACCTTCTCACAACTTACCTCAACTCCCTACATAGTTAATTCTGATCTGCATTCCACTTTTCAAACTCCACCCAACTCCAAAGACTATCTCTACTTCAAATTCCCTTTCCCACTCCTTACCTATTTTAACTCCTTCTCTGTCTCCCCACATCTTTACTGCCCCTTTCCTCTTGCCCTGGCCATACTCTGTATTCCTATTCCATGCAACCTACCTTTTAACTATAACTTCACCATTCCTGTTGCTAGTCTCCTTTTTTCTCCCTTCAACTGAAAATCTTTCACTGTAACTCAGCACATCCCTACTTACTCTTAATCTGACATTCTATCACAAGCTATATTCTCTAGCTTCTTACCTACCACTATGTCTCCTCTACTCAAATCCTTTTTCACATATATCACACTTTTCACCATTGCTATAACCACCCTAACCTTACCTTATTATGTCACCTTCTTTGAAAATATCTCCTTACATAAACACAATTTTCACCTCCAACAAACTTTACCAACCTCTTCTATTAACACACACTATCACAGCAACATAACCTGTTCCTCCACCTATCTACTACCAAAATTCCACAGAAAAACTCATATATCTTTTTACTTAAACAAAACATATCATTATAACTCAACTAAAAATCCTAAATTCCACTTAGATTCTCATCATAATCTCCTCCTACATGGAGATATTCATCCTAACCCTGGTCCCAATACTAATTCTAACTTCAATCTAAACAATATTACTTCTCCAACTCCATTGTCATGTACTAAAACTAATTCTAACTTCAATCTAAACAATATTACTTCTCCAACTCCATTGCCATGTACTAAAACAGCCAACTCCCTTCTAATTGCTCACCTTAATATTAGAAGTATAAATAACAAAACTCACCACCTTCATGCACTCTTGCACCTACACTCATTCGACATTCTATGTCTTACAGAAACCTGGCTAAAACCCTCTACTCCAGACCATGAAATCACCCCACCAGGCTATAATATTCTTAGAAGCGACCGTATAAAGAAGAAAGGAGGAGGCGTTGCCATTATCTATAAATCTAATCTCAAAGTCACACCCTATAATGAACTTCCCTCACTAGACTTCAAAACCGAAATACTGTCTATCAAACTTCAAATTAACAACAACAAATCTATATATCTAATCTGTATGTACATTCCCCCAGGAAATAATATCCATATTCTAGAAAACTTACTTAGTTCACTCTCCAATCAGCTACCCCAGGAAACTATTATCCTTGGGGACTTTAACATTGACTGGATAACCTGTTCATCCCAGCACCCTACTAGTCATATAAACCTCTATGGGTTCTCACAATTAATTACCTCTCCAACTAGAATCCATAAACCGAATAAAAAAGAAACTACTCTTGACTGGATCCTTACAAATAACCATACTAACATTTACACCCCAGGAACACTTCCCGATAATATTAGTGACCATATGCTCACTTATGTTAGTAGACAAAAATTGCATATCCCAATTACCCATAACATCAAGATATCCCGCTCTAATAAATCCTTCAACCCAGACAACTTTCTGACAGAATTGAAAGCATGTGACTGGTCCCCACTGACTAGCCTTGAACTAAATGAAGCAGTGTCCTACTTCAATACTCACTTTCTACATATCCTTAATGAAATGCTCCCATTCGCTCTACTAGAATAAAATCTAAATCAGCACCTTGGCTCACTAAACAAACTAAGCAAAAAATGCACCTAAGGAATAAAATCTGGGCTAAATGGAGAGCTACTAAAAGTATGTCAGATCACCTACTCTTCAAACAGTTAAGAAATGCTACTAAAAAAGAGACTCTTAAAGACAAAAAGGAATATTATCTCCACCTTCAACAAACAAGTCAACACACCCCTCAAAAATTCTGGTCAGGTATTAACAAACTACTTAAACCAGGACATTCTACTACTCCTACCCCATCTGGCTTTGACCACGACAATTCCTCCCAGATCCCAGATTCCTTTAACAAGTATTTTACAGAAACCATTCAAGCCCTAGCGAATTCATTAACCACATCTACTACTAGCTGCCCTAATACCTCCAGAGCCTTAACTGATACCTTTCACATTCAACCTGTTGCTACATCTCTTATTTATAAGCTTCTCAAAAAACTTAAACCTTGCACCCCATCTGCTGACCAACTTCCATCAGAATACCTACAAATTGCCGCTGAAGCCATAGATTATCCCATATCCATACTTATTAACAGAACTATCTCTGAAGGAAAAATTCCTTCCATATGGAAAATATCTCATATAATTCATCTACACAAAGGGGGCTCCTCTACTGAACTCTCAAACTTTCGCCCTATTGCCTTACTCTCCCCATTAGCTAAGATTATGGAAAGATGTATACACAAACAACTTCTTAACTACCTTCTGCAAAACAATCTTCTAGCTAATTGTCAACATGGCTTTAGACCTTCTCACAGCACCACAACTGCCCTCCTTTCCTTCTCTGACGCTATAAATAATAATAGGAACAAAAATCTTTTCTCATCAGCACTATTCCTAGACCTGTCAAAAGCCTTTGATATGGTTAATCATAATATTCTCCTTGACAAGCTACATCACTATTCTCTTGGTTCACAAGCTCTTCAATGGTTTAGGAGTTATCTCCAAAACAGTCAACAAGCAGTGCTATGGGATAACAACCTTTCTTCCTTACTCCCAGTAAACATTGGGGTTCCACAAGGCTCAATCTTAGGTCCCCTTCTTTTTCTTTATTTATCAATGACCTGCACTTGAACATCCCCAAGCCATCTGTATTCAATATGCTGATGACTCAACTCTAATCTGCTACTAATAATGTTTCCTCCCTCCAGTCCCTTACCCAAGCAGTCTTCCATAACGTAGAGATGGTTTATGGAACACTCCCTCCTTCTCAATGCCAAAAAAACAAAACTTCTTCTCTTTACTCCTACACACAAATCTCCAACTCCTTTCTTCACTATCTCCTCAAATAATGCAACCTGTATTAACCCAGATATGACCACTCGCCTGTTAGGTGTTACTATTGACAACCATCTTAATTTTGATGACCATATTAATAATACCATTAAATCAGTTAACAAAAAGATAGGTTCTCTCTACAGAATTAAACCCTTTCTTACCCCTGCAGCCAGAAAAACCTTGGCCCAGACCCATCTGATCTCTTCCCTTTTCTATGCCTCTGCTATATATACAAACTTATCTAAATCCAACCTTACCAAACTATCCACCTGTTACAATAGTATAACTAGATTCATTACTGCTAACCCCTTCAGAACTCATCACTGTCACAACCTCAAGCAACTAGACTGGTTAGAGCTAAATAACCATATACTCTATCAACAGCTACTTATCACTCATAAGTCTCTTTACTACCCTGATGCTACCCCTAGCCTCAAAAAAATAATTTCACCATATAAAAACCTATCCACACTACGCTCTGCTAATAAACTCATTGTGGCCTTAAATAAATCATATAATAAAGCTGGGGATGCATTATTCTCTAACTCTGTCGGGAAATTCTGGAATCAACTCCCTTATGAAATAACTAACCTTGACTCTACATCCCACTTCAAAAGACACATCAAAGAATATCTAAAATCCCAGTGGTTATACCCTTGTGCTAACCCTGACTGAAATGATTTCATTATTTCCCAAGTTCTCCCCTCTCCCCTTATGGGTCCTCGAATAATAGGTTTAATTATTGACTGTTTTATCCTTGATACTGACTCTACCTTAGCATTCTAGTTTATTGTCACATATGTTTTTCCGACCTGTGTACTGCTTATCTATCTTTTATTTAATCTAACTTCAGAATATTCTATATCACGTATTTTACTTTTATCTGACTTTTTCTCTATTGACATACTCTTGTCAGTGTTAGTTTTTCGTAAATTGCTATACAAGTCTACACTGGTACTTTTGTATTATGTTTATTTTGTTTTTTTGTAACAATTGTATTATTTCGTGTATTTGGAGCTTTTCTCCCCGGGCCTCTACTGAAAACGGATATATGTCCAGTAAGACTAGCCCGGTCAACAAATGTAAAATAAATAAATAAATAACTAAATCAAGCAGTCAAGCTGAGAGTGACCTGAGGGGTGAGAGAGCTGATCTGGAATTGTGTCCAGGATCCATGGAGAGTGAAGAAGGAAAGGCCATTGGAAGGGAAACCAGATCTGTCTGGTCCAGAAGGGGGTGATGAGCATTACTGTCACTCTGCAATGGGCTGCTTTAGGTGGAAATTTGACTATTAAGCATGTTGGAGGATAAGCATATAAGACTCCCAGAGACTCGATAGATGCAGAAGAGAGTTCCCTCAATGAATGTCACTCTGAAGAAATCAGGGTGAAGAAAGTGCTTCCTTTGGTGGTGAAGAGTTCGCAAAGAGACTGCATCACAGCTTCCCCTAACTGCTGGAAGATTTGGCCTGCTACTGCTGGACTGAGGGACCACTCATGAGGTATCACAATTCTTCTGCTTAACCTGTCCGCTAGAATGATGGATTTCCATGAGATGCGACTGTTAACAGAAATCATACTGAGGACATGGTCCACTGCCACACCCTCATAGACTCTTGACAGAGCAGGTAAGAATGCCCCCCTCCCCATTTGCTCAAGTACCACACTTAAACAGTGTTGTCAAGCTGACTCATAATTATGGGGAGCGAGTTCTGGAATAACTGCTTTCATCTCCAAGACAATGATGTGTATGTGAGCCTCTGTTTATAACTAGGTAAATTGGAACGCCTTTCTTTCATAGTGCCCCCAACACCCCAGGAAAGAAGCATCCATGGTTACAGTGGCTCTGGGTGTGGGGGGAAAAAGGGATGGACAAAAGAAACTCAAGGGAAAGATATCCACTAGTGAATGTGCTGTCCAGTCACGCTGGAGTAGATGGGGTAAGACACTGGGTAAGCATAAACATTCTACTGAGCAGACACAGCCCACTGTAGAATTCTAATGTAGTATCTTACTAGACAGACAAGGCAAATGGCAACTGTCATATGTAGGCGAAGGCACTGAATGAGAAGAGCAGGATCTGACTGGCAAGAGTTTGAAGTGCTGACACCCCTGAAGGGAGTAATATCACTTTTTGTTTGGTAGTGTCCAAATGGCACCCAATAAACTCTAGGCTCTGAACTGGCTCCAATTTGGAATTATCCAGACTGGCCATGATTCCCAAAGACAAGCATAGTTGACGTAATTCCATAGTTGAAGTAATTTCACAACAATAAAACTACCCAATACCCTACTTGATTTCAAACAACTGTGCAATACCGTAAAAAACTAATAACTAGAGACCATAATGCATACTACACCAAGCTTCAATCTGAGCAATCCATCAACCCAAAAACATTCTGGAACACTATCTCCTCTCTCTTCCATCCCGGCAACAAAGATAACCCATGCCCTAACCCTAACTTCGACCTAGAAACAGTCACAACATTTAATTCTTCCTTTGTGGAGTGTATAGCTAAACTAACCACCAGCTTCATAAATCCCCCTCCAAGCTCTCCCCACCTTCCTTCCACCCCTCTGACAACACGCAACAATACCCCACCTTCAAGCTCAACCTTGTTCCCACAAGCACTATAAAAAAACTCCTCCTCCAGCTAAAACCATGCTGTACTGCACCAGACAATTTACTCCCTCTATTCCTCAAATTATCTGCTGAAAGCATAACCCTGCCGATCTCCATACTAATAAACAGATCATCCAAGAATTCTATGTTCCATCAATATGGAAACATGCATTCATCATTCCACTCCACAAAAGAGGCAAAAACTATGACACCACCAATTTCAGGCCCATTGCTATCCTCTCCCCACTCTCAAAAATCCTAGAAAAGTGTATGCATGCCCAACTAATGTCATATCTAATACACAACAACCTCCTAACCCCCACCCAACATGGTTTTTCAACCTGGCCACAGTACCATCACTGCCCTTTTGTCCTTCCTTGAATCCATCAACCATGCTCGCGACTCTGGTAAACTTGTTTCTACCCTATTCCTAGACCTATCCAAAGCTTTTGACAACGTCTCCCACCCCATACTTCTATCCCAACTCTCATCTCTCAACCTATCTCCCTCTACCATATCCTGGTTCTGTAGCTACCTCTCTGAAAGAAAGCAAGCTGTAAAATGGAAATATTCAATCTCCTTCTTCTTACAACCCCTACCGGCATTCCCCAAGGCTCTGTTCTAGGCCACCTACTTTCCAAAATTTTCACCAATAACTTCCACCACACCATCCCCAACACCTCTCTAATCCAGTATGTAGATGATTCCACAATCATTTGCACTGCTGACTCCCCTTCTGACCTGAAAATGCCAGACCTCAAACTCGCGTCCTCCCCGCAAATTATAAATACGAACTCCGAGATCACACTACAGTGAGGAAAGTGCAAATATTCCGATCTTCACTGTACCGCAATCTCACTAACGGTTCGCTGAACGGCATTTTCGTTGTAAAACGCCTTTCGATGAACTGACTCTGATTACGTAATATAGACCCTAAAAACCCAGTCAGCTTTTACTAAAATAGAACCTGGATGCATAACAACCATCTTGCCCTAAACGCAAACAAAACTAAACTAATGATCTTTACTCCCTCTAGAATCTCTTCCTTTGATAATTACTCTCTCACTATACTAAGCCAGAATAACACCCCCACTGAAATTGTATCTCACACTAAGCTGCTTGGTGTTACCAGTGATGAACATCTAAAATTCGACATCCATATTTAGACAGCCATCAAAAAATCCACCAAAAACTAGTACTGTACAGGCACAATCACTACCTCACTCCCTCCACAAGAAAGCCTTAGCTTCCTCCTACCATCTCCCCTCTCCCATATACGGTGCCCCCCTGATCACCAACCTCTAACTTGGCTTACAATCCAAACTAGAATGTAGCTACAGCAAAATCAGCAAATTTGTCACGAACTCCAAAAAGTCTTCCCTTCACTGCCTCTCATAGGCTCAAAGGGGTGAGAATAGTTGCATGACTGCTGAAGCATACACCAATGCACTGTGCTAACATGTACACAAATGCATGGATCTCGCCATACCCAATACAACAAAGCCGCTCTCCTCCAAAAAAAGGAAGCCAACCTGGTGGTCCCCTGCCATAAACAAACTCTGCAAGAGAAGGAGGAAACTGATGCGGAAATAAGGTGAAGTCGCAAGAATGGAAAAAATCCCTCATCAGCCTCAACAAAAAATTGAGATACCTCATCAAATCCTCTAAAGCTAGCTATGAAAACAAAATTGCAGCAGATAGTAAAGACAACCACAAGGCCTTCTATAGTTATATAAAGAATCTCCACAGCTATACCCAGATTTGCTCTAAGCTACTGCACAATGGTACCTCCTATACTGAGCCAACAGATATTACCAATATACAGGCAGACAGATTTAGTGCCAACTTTACCCTCCCCCAAAGGATCACTTACAATACCAGTAGATTGTCAGCCACCCAGTATTACTGCTGCACAGGTTAGAAAGTACAGTTGTGTACACTTACCATAAATGTAGATGTTCGAGTGTATTCACTGTTGCAGTCATTACATTTGGGTAATCTACTGGCAGGTTGCCCTCAGTCGGCCTGATTAACAAAGTCTTGGGTCCTGCGTTGGTTGCTGTCCCTTCTTCCATGATGGCAGAGGTATAAAGCAAGCAGCCGACGCCATTACATCAGTTTTTCTTGCCCCAGATGTCAGGTGCCCCCCAAATAGGGAGCAATATAGCAATATATATATATATATATATATATATATATATATATATATATATACATAAAAAGGCTTTTAAGCATAGTAAAAGAAAGAAGAGGTATAGTAAAAGAAAAACAGGGGGCTGGAGGGAAGTTAACCAGGACTGCAACAGTGAATACACTCGAACATCTACATTTATGCTAAGTGTACACAACTGTATTATATTCATTGTGTTTCACTGTTGCAGTCAATACATTTGGGTAGATTCCCAAAGCTAAGGTTGGGAGGATGGATTTATACAGCATTAGGACCAGCTATAAGACCCTGCAAAACAGCAGTGGCAAAGCCAGCTCTGGATTTAGAGAAAATTGGTAAGTGATAATGCTTGGTGAAAGTATGAACTGAACTCCAGGTAGCAGCTTCTAGAATATCCCTGGTAGGAACACCTCTGAGAAAGGCTGCTGAAGTAGATGTAGCCCTAGTGGAATGAGATCTGATCCCCTGGAAGGTAGGTTTTCCATGGTGCTTATAAAAGAAATGAATACAATGGCTAATCCATTTAGAAATGGTTTGCTTTGAAATAGCCTTCCCCTCTGCCCCTGCAGCAAATGCTACCAGCAGTTGTTCAGATTTTCTTCGAGATTTAGTCCTGTCCAAGTAAAATCTAAGTTAAGTTTGTACATCCAATGAATGTAGAATCCGCTCTCCCTTGTTCTGTGGACTGGGAAAGAAAGTTGGCAAATGAATGGACTGATTAAGAGCCACACTGTATACCACCTTGGGCATGAATGATGGACTGGTCCTGAGTGACACCCTGACCGCATGAAAGATGATGAAAGGCTCCACTGCCATAAGGGCCTGTAATTCAGATATCCTTCTAGCTGAAGTGATTGCTAAAAGGAAGGCTGTTTTCCAGGAAAGAAATTTTATGTCTGCAGTTGCAGCTGGCTCGAAAGGCGGTAGAGTGAGTTTCTCTAATACAAAGTTAAGGTTCCAGGCAGGAGATGGGGGGGGGGGGGTCTGTGTTGCAATGAGCTGAAATAGCTGAGGCATGGATTTTTATGGAAGAAAAAGACAGGCCCTTGTGAAGCAACTCAGTTAAGTATTGCAAAATCTGAGGTAAATTGGGCACTGCTGTACTCATCCCTTGAGATTGATTACAGGCACAGAATATTTTCCATTTGTCAGCATAAGATTTTGACAGTAAGGAAGGTGTCTGAGGCATGTGCCACGGCGAAATGTCTGACACACTACACAGGAGTGGGTACCAGTGTTGGCGAGGCCAGTCTGGAGCAATCAAAATAATTTTTGGTTTGTCCTGTTTGACTTTTAGTAGAACTTTGGTGAGCAAAGGCAAAGGGGGAAAGGTGTAGACTGATAAGTTTTCCAGCTGAAGGACAGACCATCCACTTTCTAGGCTTTTATGTGATGAGGTCTTGTGAAAAATTTGTCCAACTGGTAGTTCTGGGGTGAGGCAAAAAGATCTATGTCTGGACTCCCCCATTTGCGTGTCAACATGTTGAAAATCCATGGTTCCAGTTTCTATTTGTGAGGGTCCATGAGATTTCTGCTTAGCATGTCTTCCAGAACATTCTGCTTTCCTGGCAGGAAATGAGCTAGTAGTTGTACTTGGTAGCTCAAGGCCATGTTCCACAAAGCCATGGCTAGTCTGCAGAGGGGGTAGGAATGTGTACCCCCCCCTGCTTGTTTATGTACTACATAACCGTGGTGTTGTCCGTCCTTATCAGCAATTGTCCTGGATGAAGGTAGTCCTTGAAGGCTGTCAGTGCATTCTGTACAGCTAGCATTTCTTTTTGATTGATATGAAGGTGCATTTGATTTGGGCTCCATTTGCCCTGAATACACTTCCCTGCCAGATGAGCCCGCCCATGGAATCTGATGCGTCTGTAGTTAGGGTTTGGGCGGCAGGGGGTGGTGTGAACGGCAGTCCCTTGTTTTGGTGGCAGGCCTCTGCCCACCACAGGAACTCTAGGCACAGGCAAGGTATGATAGGAATCATTCTTTCCAGGCTGTGACAGTGTTGACTCCATAAACTTTGTAAGTACCACTGAAGTTTCCTCATATTCAGTCTTGCATATGGAATTAGAAAAATGCATGAGGCCATGAACCCCAAGGCTTGCAGTATTTGCATTGCAGATAGCAGGGTTTTTCTGGCCACCTGTTTGAAGTAGGTCACCAAATGAATTTGCTTTTCTGGCATAAGGAAAGCCATCTGTGCAGTTGTATTCAAGCTTGTACCCAGGAATGTAATTTTTTAAGAGGGCACCAGTTGAGATTTCTTTTCGTTTATGGTGTACCCTAGGCAGGTTAGAACTCTTTTTACAAAGGCCAGATGTTTTAGAATAATGGCCTGGTTTTCTGCCTGAATTAGACAATCATCCAGGTAAGGATATATTTGAATATTTCTTTGCCTGCAAAATGCAATTACTGGAGCCAGGCACTTTGTGAATACCCTGGGCACAATAGACAAGCCAAAAGGCAGTGCAGAGAACTGATAATGCATGCAGCCTGCTTTGAAGCATAGGAATCTTTTGCAAGATTCTTTGATTGGGATATGCAGGTAAGCCATTTTAAGTCGAGAGTTGCCAACCAGGCATCCTTGCCTAGCATAGGAAGTAACTGGTGAAGAGTCAGCATCATGAATTTTGGAAGGTCCATAAAGGTGTTTAGAGTAGAGAGGTCCAAAATTGGACGCCATGATTTGTCTTTTCTGGGTACCAGGAAAAGTCAGGAATAGAAACCTTGTCCCTTTTCCTCTTCTGGTACTATTTATTTTATTTATTTATTTTACATTTGTTAACCGGGGGTGTCTGACTGAGCCGAAAAACTTTTTCAGCAGAGGCCCGGGGAGAAAAGCTCCACAAAGAAAAATTACAGACACATTTAGTTATTTAGACATGATCAGTATACACGCAAATTACAGGAGACATGTTTTTACAGTGGTATGCAGCACATAAACAGTTACAGTGGAGAGAACAAACAAAAAAATATTAATTTTAAAAATAAAGGTAATTAATAGATTTCTGGTGTACAGCTGAAATTTGGAACATAGGTAGAATACATACATAGTACACAGGTACAGTACATACATTGTAGATTAGCCAGTGTTTGTGAGTAAGACTGAAAACTATTATCAAGTGCTCTAGATTTTGTATGTATGTGTTATCCGCTTTCACTAGCCTGGGTAGCAATCATGGCACTGCCAACTTTCCTTGAGATGTTGCTTGATGAGGTCTTTAAAGGAGGCTTTGGATGATGTGTTTTGAATGCTTGTAGGGACAGAGTTCCATTTTTTAGCCACTGAACTACTATAAAGTGCATCTCCAAAGCTATTGTAGCTGTTGGTGAATTCTAGTAGTAGTTTGCTTGACGATCTAAGAGGCCTTTTGGCCGAGTGATGTTGTACTAGGTTTTTGAGGGCAGGACACTTACTGGGGAGGTAATAGATAGAATGACAGAGGCAGAGCTGATTGTAGGTTAGGAGGTTGGGCAGTTCAGCCAGTGGAGCTGTCTCAGAGCAGTACAGTGATGAGTTCTATATGAGCAATTTGCAGCAAAGCGGGCAATTCTGTTATAGCAGGCTTCCATTTTGCTTAGTTCATTTTTGTTGAGATTAGTCAGAATGGGAGATGCATAGAGTAGGGTGGATAGAAGTTGGAAGCGAGCAATGGCTGATCTTGTGTTGTTGGTAAGAAATGGTTTGATACGGTAGAGCGACCCCAGTTTGGCATGTACTTTTTTAATAGTTAAGTTGAGATGACTATCAAATTTTAGGTGGGAGTCTATAGTTATTCCCAATAGCTTAGCCTGTGCCAATGGAGCAATTGGAGTAGCATTAGTGGAGTAGATAGTGAATTGACTGTTAAGTGTTTTTGTTAGAACTGGTTATAATCATAAGCTGAGTTTTCTTTGGATTGAGGATAAGTTGGGCTTTGGTAAGGTAGTTTTCAATGTCAGAGAATGCTAGCTGAGTTGTTTGCAGGAGGGTGGGAATGTTTTGTGCAGCACAGATTAAGGTAGTGTCATCTGCATACTGAATTACAGATGCATGCTGTGTGGAGGTATGGAGGTCATTTGTGAAGACTGTGAATAGTAGTGGTCCTAAGATAGAACCCTGTGGGACTCCTATAGTTATGGGCAGCTGAGGAGAGAGAGAATATTCCCATTTCCCAGCTTGGTACCTGTCAGTTAAGTAGCTTTGGAACCAGGTAAGAGTGGAATTTGATAGATGATATTGGTTTAGTTTGTTTAGCAGGTGTGTCAAATGCTTTGGACATATCCAAAAAAGAGTTGACACTTGTAGGCCTTCATTTTTGAGATGGTTTACTGTGTCTGTGAAGCAGAGGAAGGCAGTAGTAGTACTATGGGCAGGTCTGAAACCATGCTGAGTAGGTGACAGGATGTTGCTGTCTAGGAGATAGTTTAGCATCTGGGTATGGATGCATTTTTCTAGGATTTTGGAAAGGGGGGAGAGTAAAGCAATGGGTCTGTAGTTATTAAGTTCACTGGAGGTCCTGCCTTTATGTATGGGTGCAACATAGGATATTTTCCAGAGTTTGGGCACATAGGTTTTAACAATTGATCTGTTTATGAGAGTGGAGACTGGGATAGCAATAGCATCAGCTGTGAGTTTCAAGAAATAGCTGGGGAGTAGGTCGGCTGCTGTTGATGAGGTTTTTAGTTTGGAGAGCATGCTTTTGATTGAAGTGGTGGAAACGTTTTGAGGGTAAAGCTTGTATTAGTGTTATTTGTGTTGGGGGGATAGTGAGGAAAAAACTGTCCTGTGATACTAAGGATAGAAATGAGTTCACAAAATGGGAGTTGAATTGTGTTTCGATGGGAGCTTTAGTGTCAGGGGTGATTGGTTTGGCGGTAGCCATTTGGGTGGATTTTAGTAGCTGGTTTACATTCTTCCAAAATGTTTGCAGGTTGTGTTGGTATTTAGTTTGTAATATTGTGTAGTAGGATTTTTTGTCCAGCCTGATGCATTTTTTTGCACGGTTGCGCAGTTCTTGGTACTTAGTTAGGCTTTGTGTTTCTTTGTTTTTTTGATAGTAAAGCCAGGCAGTGTCTCTGGACTTGAGGATTTGTTTGGTTTCTTTACTGAGCCAGGGGTTTGTAGAGGTTCTAACCTTGATTTTGCGCAATGGAGTGACAGTGTCTAGGTGTTGTAGAAATGTTTTGTTGAAAGCAGCTTGGTCAAGTGGGAGGGTTTTTAGGGGGGTCCAGTCACAGTTACAGAGTAAAGTGTTGAGGACCTCAGGAGAGAATTTTGTTGTGTTTCTAGTGGATACATAGTTAGTGGTTTTGCATATGCTTGTTCTACTATGTATAAAGTATATTATGTTGTGGTCACTTAAGGTGTCTGGGAGATTGCCTGTGTGAAGGTACAATGTGAGGTTGTTAGTTAGGACCCAGTCAAGTATGGATTCCCTTTTAGATTTTTTATCACATCTAGCTGGAATTTGGACTAGCTGCTGGTAGCCATGGAGATTTATTAGATTACTTGGTGGTTCTGATATACAGGTGAACCAATCTAGGTTGAAGTCCCCCATAATAAGGGTTTCTTGTGAGTATGTGGAAGACCACCAGGATAAGAAGTCTTCAAAGCTAGCAGGTGCATTACCAGGTGGAATATAGATCACAATTGTGGTGATGACCTTTTTAGGGTGAAGTTGAAGTTGTGAGATAAGTATGTCCCAATTATTGGGGGAGGGGTAGGAGTTTGGTAATTGAGGAACAGTTAAGTTTAACTTGTACAGTAAGGCAGTTCCACCTCCTTTACAAAGTGGTCTGTCTTGTCTAATGATATTGTAGCCGGTAGGGAGAACTTCTGAGTTAGCTATGTTTTTATTTTGCCAGGTTTCTGTTAAAGCAACTATGTCTGGGGAGTAGTGTGCTATCGTGGCCTGGAGTTCATGTATTTTATTTTTGATACTTCTAATATTAACATTTAGCATTAAAAGATGGTTGGTTTTGCTGCTGTTGTTGATTTGCCCAGGGATGAAGAAAGTGGGGATGTTATGTTCTGACATTTGTGTTGGAGCAGTTTGAGTTGGACAGGATGGATTTGGGCCTGGATTGGGGTGGATATCCCCACTTATGGTGAGCCTGGAGTTAAAATGGTTATACAGATGTTGGAGTTTGGTGAGGAGTGTGAGAAAGTATTGTGTTTTTTTAGAGTAGGAATGAGAGCATATGTGTTTAGTCCTGATTTGGTTCGTTATGTAGTTCATGAATAACTGTGGGCAGATATTATTATAATGTGTGGTGTCTGTATACGAGAGTGCATAATGCAGTGTTGTACTACTAAGTTTAGGGATATTGCTAGAGTGATAACTTGTGGTGTTGTAAAGAATTATGAGACGACAGACTAGACTTAGTTGCATGATAGTCACGGTTATAAAGTTTAAGTTGTTTCTAGGTGGGGGGTCTGAATAAGAATTATAGGGTTGCACTATATGTGGATGGGGAAGTAGTGTGAGTGATGTACAAAAATGCCTAGTGGGAATGAGAGTGATTGGGAGTATTTTGTGTGGAGCAAGTTGGCGTGGTATAATGTGATATGACTTGAGGAGATGTGATTGGTGGAGGTGATGTGAGGGTGAGCTGTGAGTGTGGCTGTGATTACTATAAATGTAGAGGTAGTGGGGGTGGGAGGGAATAGGGGGCAGCGCAGGGGAGCGGAGAGAGCTCGAGCTTTAGCGAGGGAGAACGGAGTGGGGCAGAGCCAACCAAGGCAAAAGAAAAAGTAAGTATTACTTTACAAATCTGAACACTTTTAAAACAAATTCCTGAGGTCTAATGGCTTACCGGCAAGCAGAATGTAATTGCTGAGGAGCACTTGTGTCCTGGTGGGAGACTAGAAATTTAAAGATGGCTCCATGCTCAGCAGGATTCTAATATAGACTTTGTATTGGGGAAGGGAGATAGCACAAGGGGTGTAAACCAAGTGGAATGCAAAGAAACCAGAGAGGCAATCAGTGGAAATCAGTGAAGGCCTCAGAGGGGGTAAGTAATAATTCAAACTACCTGTAAAGTGAAGGAGAGAAGAGACAGCAAAGTTTATTAAGGTTGGGAGTGTGTCTTCACATTGACTTGCTGATTAGTAACCAGTTTGTGCGCAGATTAGAGTAGGCAGATACATTAGCAATGAAGGGGAATGTATAGAGATGCAAATAAACAGGTGGGCCTCCGAGTGATACAAACTAAGGCAGAAAGCACTGAGAGGGCTACTTGATGGTTAATTTAGCCACAGGGATGTGAATTAAATGTATACTGTCTATTGGACAGTTAGGATTACTGTACTAGCGGGGGGGGGGACACAAGGCTACAACAGTCAGTTTTATTAGCAAACTGAGAACGACTAAGAAACACTGCTAATGTAATAGCTTCACTCTCATAAAACATACAAGTAGAATGCCTGGGTGGACTGATCCTTGCTCTGCTAGTTGAATAGCCCCCATGTTTAGTAGGGAAAGTACTTGTTTCTTAGCCTCTGCCCACTGATTTGGGGGCAGGTCTGGCCACCTGTTTGGAGTTGGCAGCATGAGGAAATGAAATCTGTATCCCTGGGACACCATATTTAAAACCCATTTATCCTGGGTTACAAGTTGCCAGTTTCTTGAATGAAGAGCCAGTTTTCCCCCCAAAGGGGTGGCTAAGAGGTAAGTGCTTGGTAATTTCAAAGGGAAGTCATTGATACCGTTTACCACAGGGTGGTGCATTGTTGTTTCCAGATTTGGAAATGGAAGCACCCCATTGTTTAGTTCTGAAAGTCCCTTGGGACTGAAACCTGGTGGTTTTGGAATGTCTGGGTTTGGCCGTAGTGGCTCTGGAAGGAGCTGGAAAGGACCAGTTCTTAAGTAGGCCAATGCCTACTAAATCTAGGAGGTTGCACTTGTAAGAAATCTTTCACAGTTTGCATAGATTTAGCTTTATCTTCTATCTTTTTTAGAACTTCTTCAGCCTTATTGCCAAATAAGCGATCCTGCTGCAAAGGAGCATCCAAAAAGTTTTGCTTTAACATTATCAGGCAGAAATTGCTCCTTAAGCCAAGCATCCTTCTAAGCACAGACTCAGTAACAGCAGCCCTACAAGAGGCCTCTAAAGAATCAAAATCACATTGCAAAGTACGTTTGCCATCTTGTTCAGCTGAATGAAATAAATCCTGCAAATCTTTATTCTCCACATAGTCAGAAATCAACATAATTTTCTATTTAGGCAGTCCCATGATATGCTGTTGATATTATAGCATATGGAATTGACAGTTTAAAGCCCTGATTGCTAAGGATGCAGAAGTATAAACCTTTTTACCCCATCTATCCAGCGCCCTGGAGTCTCTATCAGAAGGGGTAGGATTTTTAGCAGTAGAAGCCTTAATGCCCTTGGGCCCCTGAGAAATGGTTTCAGGGTCCGCAACAGTATTTTTGAAAAGGAATGTGTGGGACTCACGAACCCTGTAGTACCTGTCTGGTTTGCTAGGGGCTGGAGGCAAGCAATCAGAGGCCACACTGGATTCCGAAAACACATCAACAATATCTAGTACAGGAGGTATAGGCAAAGGCCTATGCTGAGGAAGAAGAAGGAAATCCCTAAGCCTCTTTTTGGATTCAGAGAAATCCTGACTTTCCCAGTGGAAATGCTCCCTTAAGGTATGTAAAGTTTCCCCAAAAGAGAAATCCTCAGGCGGAGCAGAAGCAGAAGGAATGGAATCCTCTGCATCAGAGTCCTCATAAGTACATATTGACAAATCCAGATCATTAGAAGAGTCAGAAGAAACAGAGTCCTGTTCAGAAGATTCATAGTCAAATTCAATCCTAGGCCTCTTGGAGGGGGGTTTGACTACCCCTGATTAGAGTAATTAAATCTTCAGCCATTTTGATCATTTATTTTTTAGGCATAGGTGCCTGAACATGTGACCTGGGCATAAGTGTTTTTAGACATAGATCAAGATTTAGGCCTTAGCACTGAAGCTGGAGTTGGCTTAATATGCAAATCTGTAGGCCTGAAAACACCCTCAGAAGCCGGTGCCTGCTCAGCAGCTCCAGACCCATCCAAGGTAGAGACATCTGCGGGTTCCATATGTGAAGCATCTCGCGGCATACCAGACACTGAATGGGTCTCAGTAAAGGCCTGCGAATCAGAAGTAGCGGGTATCAGGGGCTGCGAAAGCTCCTCACTGAGTACTGGCGAACTGGCGACTGGCTTAGGAGAAGCATCGTCGGCAATTTTGGACCTCAACGGCCTGTCTCTGTCTTTTTCTTTGCGTTTTTTTGGTATTCTGGTAGTCGGATGGCAAACCGACATCATTTCTGGATAATTAATCCGAGAACCAAAATATTTTGAAGCAAAAATGTACCGACGACGGATAGTGCGCTGATTAAATAAAGCACAAAACCGACAGCAAGGCACGTCGTGGTCAGGACCTAGGCAAGGAATACAGTACAATTGAAAATCCTTATGAGGTATTAGCTTCCCACAAGTAATGCAATTATTAACTTTTACTGACATCGGTAAGGAGCAAGAAAAAGTTTCCCCAATGGGGTACTTAGCTTTAAGTTGAAGACTTCGGTTCTGAAACTCGAAAATGAAAATTTCAGGAGTCGGCCGACTGGCACTTTGCGAACTGCTTCTGCTTCGGGCACCATGTGGCAAGAAAGACTGATGTAATGGTGTCGGCTGCATGTTTTATACCCCTGACGACCTGACGTCATGGAAGAAGGGACAGCAAGTGATGCAGGACCCAAGACTTTGTTAATCAGGCCGACTGAGGGCAACCTGCCAGCAGATTACCCATATGTAATGACTGCAACAGTGAAACACGATGAACATCAGCAGTGGCCAAGGCCAAGAATACATTTTCTGTGGGACCTGACAATATCCCTGGCTGTATTCTACATGAACTACAGAGTGAACTGGTACCTCACCTGTGTGCCCTGTTTACTCAAAGCCTCACCTCAGGCTTTGTCTCCAACGAATGGCACACTGCTACAGTCATCCCTTTCCACAAAGGAGGAGTGACTACAGATCCTAGGAACTATAGCCCCATTAGTCTGTCAAGTCTGAAATGCAAAGCTGTGGAACACATCATCATGGACCTAATAAAACAAGGATACAGGAAATCTCCAAAAGTACAGTTGTGTACACTTAACATAAATGTAGATGTTCGAGTATATTCACTGTTGCAGTCATCACATCTAAGGTTATCCCTGCCAGTGTAGCCCTTGGCCGGCCTGAATACCAGAGGCTTAGTACTTCTGCGTCAGTTGCTGTAGCTTCAGGACTGACGTCAGGTCGTCAGTAGTATTAAGTAAGGCAGCCGATGCCTTTACATCAGTTTTTCTTGCACTGTCAGGAACCCCCAAATGGGAGCCAGGTTATGGTGGAAGAACCCCACCAGTAGAAAGTAAATACTAAAATGTCCCTTGTAAGGAGAGACAGAGAAAGAAGAGGGAGATGGAAGGAGGGAAACCAGGACTGCAACAGTGAATACACTCGAACATCTACATTTATGGTAAGTGTACACAACTGTACTATGTTCGTGTTTCACTGTTGCAGCCATCACATTTGGGTTGATTCCCAAAGCTGAGGAAAAGGATGGAGGCAGTCTATGAGACAAGGGACTGGCTAGGATGCCCAGCAAGACTGCAGTGGCAAAGCCTGTCCTGGATTTGGAGAAGATAGGCAGGTGGTAATGCTTGGTAAAAGTGTGAACAGATGTCCAGGTGGCAGCCTCCAGGATGTCCCTGGTGGGGACTCCTCTGAGGAAAGCTGCAGAGGTGGAGGCTGCTCTGATGGAGTGAGTCCTGACCCCCTTAGGGGGAGGTTTTCCATGTTGCTTGTAACAGAAATTGATGCAGTGTGCTATTCATTTGGAAATTGTTTGGAGATGGCTTTGCCCTCTGCCACTACAGCAAAGCCAACCAGTAATTGATCAGACTTTCTGAATGACTTAGTCCTGTCTAGATAGAATCTGAGCTGCCTGTGTACATCTAGAGTGTGCAGGATCTTTCCCCCCTTGTTTTGTGGGTTAGGGAAAAAGGTGGGCAAATTAATGGATTGGTTGAGAACCACACTGGACACCACTTTGGGCATGAAGAATGGGTTAGTCCTGAGGGAAACCCTGTCAGCATGGATGATGATGAAGGGTTCCACAGCCATAAGTGTTTGTAGCTCCCCCCTAAGTCCCCCCCCCCTTAACTGGCCTTTCACCACCTTGCCTCCTTCTCCTCACAAATCCTATTCCTTGTGTCTCTGACCCTATTCCCAGGAAGCTTATATCTTTATCAACTCTACACTGCCCTTCTACTGCTTTTTTTTGCTAACTCCTGTCCCTTTACTCTCTCTTCTCATGCTACAATATGTAATTATGCTAAAGATGATAGTATTTAGATAGTCTAGGTAGTATACTTCTTTGTAATCTAGTTTTAGGTTTCAATGTTTTAGTTCTTTTAACTGGTCTCTCTTATTATTTATCAGGTTCTAGAAGTTGTATTGATGTTTAATAGAATGTATTTTAGTTTTTCCAGTTGCCTTCTTTTTGTAATCAAGATGCATTGGTTGAAGTGTTACAAGTCTGTAACTTGTTATTTGTAACTTGTTATTTGTACTCATTATAAATCTCTTATGTCCATATGTGGAGCTTTTCTCCCCGGGCCTCTGCTGAAAATGGAAATATATCCAGTCAGACTAGCCCGGTTAACAAATGTAAAATAAATAAATAAAATAAATAAATAAGCTCGGAGACTCTTCTGGCTGAAGTGATGGCCAGAAGAAAATCTATCTTCCAGGAGAGACATTTTAACTCTGCTAAAGACGCAAGGGGGGGCAGGATGAGCTTTTCCAACACAACGTTAAGGTCCCAAGCTGGGGTAGGTGTTCTTCTGGGTGGCCTCAAGTTGCTAGCCCCCCTTAGGAATTGTTTGAACAGAGGGTGTGAGAAAAGGGGCTGCTCAGTGTGGAAATGAGCAGAGATAGCAGAGGCATGAATTTTAATAGAGGAAAAAGAGAGACCACTGTGTAACTGGTCAACTAGGTAATCCAGGATGAGAGGTAGGGAGGGCTGTGCCTTATTGGCTCCCTTAGCCTGACTCCAGGTGCAGAGCCTTTTCCATTTGTCAGCATGAGACTTTCTAGTGTTAGGGCATCTAGCCTCATGTATAACATCTAGAACCTGTTTACTGAGGTTGGCAGATTGATCAGGGAATAAAAGCCAGGCTGCCAAACTGAGGGTCTGCAATTGGGGATGCATGAATTCTCCTTTCCTCTGGGTTAGGAAGGTTGGGGTCTGAGTGAGATGCCATGGTGGCAGTGGGGAGAGTCTGCGCAGCAGTGGGTACCAGTGCTGGTGAGGCCAGTCTATAAGAATTGTTCTTGGTTTTTCCTCCCTTATTTTGAGCAGCACCCTGGTGATGACAGGTAGTGGAGGAAAGGCACAGATCAATAGACTGACCCAGGGGAAGGACAGGGCATCCACTTTCCAAGCCATGCAGTGATGCTCCCTGGTGCAGAACTTGCTGAGCAGATGGTTAAGGGTGGGAGGCAAAGAGGTCGACCTTCGCAGTGCCTCATTTCTGAGTTATTAGGGTGAAGGTTCTTATTGTCTAGCAGCCACTGGTGTGGGTTCAGAAGATTTCTGCTTAAGTGGTCTGCCAGAGAGTTTAGAGAACCTGGCAGGAATTGTGCTAACAGGTGGAGTTGCATGGCAGAGCCTGTGTGCCAAAGGGTCATGGCCAGCCTGCATAGATGGCAGGAGTGAGTCCCTTCCTGCCTGTTGATATACCACATCACAGTGGTGTTGTCGGTTTTGATCAAGAGAGCCCCTGGGGAGAGAAGGGGCCTGAAAGCTGTCAATGCATGCTGGACAGCTAACATCTCTTTTTGATTGATGTGCAGATGGATTTGCTGTGGGTTCCACTGGCCCTGTATGCACCTGCCGTCCAGGTCTGCACCCCAGGCATAGTCTGATGTGTTTGTGGTGAGGGTCTGGGTGGCAGGGGTGGTGATGAGAAAGGTAGTCCCTTGTTGTGGGAGCATGCTGCTGCCCAGCAAAGAAAATCTTTCCTTAGGCAAGGTATCATTGGTATAAGAGTTTCCAGGTCTTGACAGTGTTGACACCAAAGGCTTTTTAGGTACCATTGAAGTTTCCTCATATGCAGTCTGGCATATGGAATGAGTAGAATGCAACATATCATAAACCCCAGAGCTTGCAGAATTTTCCTTACAGATAATTGGGGTCTGGTGGCTAGTTGAGAGAAGTAGGCTGTCAGGTAAGTTTGCTTTTCTGGTGTAAGGAATGCCACCTGGAATGCTGTGTCCAGGCTTACACTTAGGAATATCATCCTTTGGGTGGGTACTAGTTTGGATTTCTTTTTGTTGATAGTGTTCCCTAGGGAGGTCCAGTAGGGACATTACAAAGGCCAGGTGGTTGAGCAGCTTTTCCTGACTGCCTGAATTAGGCAGTCGTCTAATTATGGGTACATTTGGATATTTCTTTGTCTACAAAAGGCAATGGTGGGAGCCAGGCATTTTGTAAAAACTCTGGGAGCAGTAGATAAGCCAAAACGAAGTGCAGAGATCCTGCCCTGAAACGTAGACATTTCCTGCATGATTCCCTGATAGGAATGCGGAGGTAGGCCTCTTTTAGATCTAGGTTGGCTAGCCAAGCATCCTTGGAGAACATGAGTAGCAGTTGCTGGAGGGTGAGCATTTTGAATTTTGTTATCACCAGGAAGGTGTTTAGAATGGATAGATCAAGGATGGGGCGCCAGGTGCCCTCTTTTCTGGGTACCAGAAAAAGTCTGGAGTAGAAATCTTGGCCTTTCTGTTCTACAGGAACGTGCTCTACTGCCCTCATAGAGAGCAGGGAAAAGACTTGCTTTTGCCCCTCAGCCCACTGGTTTGGAGGTAGATCTGGGAACCCTTTTGGGGTTGGAAGAGTGTGGAAAGAAAATTTGTATCCCTGGGACACTATGTTGAGGACCCAGCGGTCATTGGTAATGGTGGCCCAGGTGCTTGCGTGAAAGGAGAGTTTTCCTCCTAGGGGTAAGTGAAGGTGGGCAGAGGGAGAGGGTGGGGGAGGAGAGTTACTGTGAGTTCTTACAGGTGAGACAACTGTTAGCTTTTTCTGACATCGGTTAGTGCAAGGAAAAAAGGATCCCCAATGGGGTACTTGGCTTTAGAAGACTTCAATTCGGAAGACAAAACTTAGTAGCGGCCAACAGGCACTCGTGCGAACTGCTTCTGCTTCGGGCTCCGCGGCAAGAAAGACTGATGTAATGGCGTCGGCTGCCTTACTTTATACTACTGAAGACCTGATGTCAGTCCTGAAGTGACAGCAACCGACATAGAAATACTAAGCCTCTGGTATTCAGGCCGGCTGAGGGCTACCCTAGCAAGGATAACCCCAAATGTGATGACTGCAACAGTGAAACATGAAGAACATCTTTGGATCCCACACAGTTTGGTTTTGTGAAGGGTAGATCATGCCTGCTCAGCTCGGTTGACTTCTTTGAGTCAGTCACCAGAGCTGTGGATGAAGGCAAGGTGGTTCATACAGCCTACCTTGATCTGGCCAAGGCCTTTGACACCATTCCCCCCATCAGGAATCATAGAAAAGCTTACTAAGCTAGGCATCAACTCCTATATCACTAGGTGGGTTGCAAACTGGCTCACAGATAGAACCTACAGTGTGAAAGTAGCTGACTCCAAGTCAGACTGCTGACCAGTCACGAGTTGAGTCCTACAGGGATCAGCCCTGGGTCCTTTCCTATTTGGTATCTACTTCTCAGAAGTCCAGGCCAACACAAGGGGACTCTGGCTGACAAAGTTTGCAGACAATTGCAAGTTGGGAGCCATTATTAACTCCCCACGTGATGTTGACATCCTACAGAAAGGCTGCACTGAGACCAACAACTGGTGTCAGAACCATGGCCTTAAGCTCAATGCCAAAAAATGTGTCATCCCCTTTGTGAAAAACCCAGGTCCCATGAATTACCACATCGATGGTAGTCCACTGAACACAGAAGGCATTATAAAAGATCTGGGAACACAGACTGACAGAAACCTCTATTTTGACCACCACATTGCCACTGTGGTCAGAAAGTCCTTCTATGTGGCACATCTCATTACTAAGGGTTTTGCATCCAGAGTGAAAGAGGTCATTGCCTCCCTCTTCTAATCCCTCATTAGGCTAATCGAGTACAATACCCCATTTGGTATGTACCTCACTAGACACCTGCAACAACTGGAGAGGCTGCAAAAGTACCTCACAAAGAGGATCCTAGACCTTAAAATCTTGTCCTATATGAACAGACTCTAACTCCAACTATTCTCTGTCTCATATCGCCTACTTAGAGGCGATCTCTGCTTGACTTAGAAAGCCATGTGTGACCCAGCTCTGTTAGAAATGCTACATCTAAAGAAATCCCAATACTTCTACACCACACGCTCCAGAGACCTTAACCTCATTACCACAATCAACCGAACATGCTGGAGGGACAGATTCATAACCCAGAGACTGACCATGCTATGGAATAGACTTCTCATGCATGTCAAACACAGCACCTCACTGGCCCTCTTCAAGAGAAATCTTGATGAGTGGGTGGGAAATAGAAAATTCACCCCTGGGATCACTCCAGTGGCTCTACTCGACAGAGGTACTGGGAACTAAGGTCGGGTGGTATGATGTCAGGTAATCCTATGGGCTAGGCTTGTAAAGGCTCCGTGAAGTTAGACACCTCTGTTTTTAGGAGCCCAAAGTTAGCTTTGGAGAAGTTTTTCATAGTGGCTGTCTGTGCGAGGGAGGGGGGTGGGAGGGATGTGGATTTCCTAGGTGATTTTAATTTGTGGTCGGCTCTTACCAGGGAGGAGCTGACTATTGGTATAAAGCAACAGTCGCCCATGTTAGTAATGACCAGGTCAAGGATGTTGCTACCTCTAGTGGGGGTAAGAACGAGCTGGTCCAGGGCATTGGAATTAATGAATTCCAGGAAACGTTGGGCAAGTGTATTGGTACATGAGTAGTTTTCCCAATTAATGGAGGGGTAGCTGAAGTTGCCCAGTATAAGAGTGTTAGGTTGGACCCTAATATTCTCCAGGGTGCTTAGGAACATGGAGTGTGAGCTTGGGACATGGTTGGTGACCTATAATAGGCTATGACGTGAATTGCTGTCTTACCCAATGTTAGCTGCACCTGAAGTATCTCTGATGCATTATGTTGGGCTACCAGTCTGGAGGTGTGTGCATCCTTTATGAATAAGGAAACACCACCACCTTTGGAGCTTCGGTCCAAGTTCTGGAGCTGTAAGGGGTGGAATTATTTATAGCCTGGTAGTGCAGGGGCGCTTTCTGCTGCATTGAACCAGGTCTCTGTTACAGCACAAATGTCGATGTTCTCCATTTTAAGGAGTGCTTCGAGAAAGAGTGCATTTTGAGATTTAGACTTCTAGCGTTGAGAAGCATGACCCTCACATTGCATTTGTTTGTAGCTGTTACAGTGGTAATTTGGTCTTTGGAACACTGCCTAAAAAGGCACTATAGGGGTGGCAAGAGCCTTGACCAGTAGCCGGAAGCTCAGGGGTGACAGACGCAGGCCATCTCTGGCAAAGCATCGAGGTCTGTCAATCATGTCGTCTCAGGCAGATAGATAATGGATCCCCTTAGAATGACACCAGAAACTTAGCCAATTTTTGAAATCAATCATTTTCTGCTTGTACTGTGGTATCATTCTGGGTGATGGTAGGATGCTGCTCAGGGCTAGGGTCATACCCGTCTGGGCTACATAATCCGAGAGCTCCTCCATGTCTCTTTTCATGTAGTCCAGGGAGGTAAGTCTCGGGTCACTCACACCCACATGTACAATGACAGAGTCATATTTGTACCTGTTGTTGAGGGACCTAAGTGCGTATGTTATATGGCAGATCCTAGCACCTGACAGGCAGCTGATGTTGAGAGACCCGAGTGCCCGCATTATGTGGTGGATCTTGGCACCTGACAGGCAGCTAACTGTTACTTTCTCCTTATTCAACCTAGTGAGTGGGACATCACTGTGCCTTACTATCAAGTCACCTGTGACTAGTGTGCTGGGGATACTGTTTTTCCTTAGGGGTTTTAGTTGAATGGCACACTGTTTAGGAGAGTTGTGTGTCTCATGATTAGTGTTGTGTTGTGGTGGTTGAGTGCGTTTCTGCCTTGGAGGGCTCTGCTGTTTGGGTAGATTTTTATTGACAGCCTCCATGAAGGTGGGTGTGTGGTTTGTGTTTTTATGTGAAGGCAGTGCTGGTGTGTGTTCTCGAGGGCTGTGTGTTCCATGTGGTGTGGTGCAAGTGTTGACCTTCTCCTCTTCACGAGGTATTCCAGTCTTGGCTGGAGAGTGCATGGCTTCCGATTTGGATATATAAGTGCATCTCTCGCAAGTCTGAGTGTTGGGAGGTAAGAGGAGAAGGTTGTCAGTTACATGAGGTAGTTGCTACACTGAGTAATAAGCTAACAAAAGTGCAGGACAGGAAAGAACTAGCAGATCTAAGGGAAAAATTGAAGGGCAGACTTTGTCTCAGAAGCTTACAAACAGTCCTGGATACAGCAAATCTGTATCTGGTCTAGACTAGTTACAGGAAAGGCAGGAAACAAGCGCAGACGCAGGCTTTTACACCAGAAAGTTGAATGCAATGGAAAAACTGTCCAAACGGCCAATAAACTACAAATTCGGGGCCAGAAACCACTCCTCTTGTGGTGGACAGGCTACCTAGTGCTTACCACTTCCACTGATAAGCTAGAAGGCCTCCCTCCAACAAAGAAAGGTTTGAGGGGCTCAGAAGCTTACATACAGTCCTGGATACAGCAAATTGGTATCTGGACTAGACTAGTTACAGAAAGGCGGGAAAGCACAAACATGGGCTTTTAGACCTCTCTCTCCAAACTCTACAATGGCTAGAGCTACCTAACTACCTAAACCTTCTCAAACTCACCACAGGACATAAGCTCATCTTCAAGCCATCCAGCTGTCCTGCTCTCTCCACCACATTAATCCCTTATATTCCAAACTGCTCACTCTGATCTGAAAATGAAAACCTCTTCCAAATCCACAAGCCTTCCTGGCACCCTAGCCACTTTCTGCTATCATACTCCCTAGGCAAATTATGGAACACCCCCCCCCCTTTCGAAACACTCCAAACCACACCAACTTCAAATCACTCCTACACTCCTACCTGACCATCTAAATGGATATGCCCCTGCTCCTCCCCTACATGAGCCCCTCCTCACACATCTTCTCTTTTCCCAGCAATTACAGGCTCTCCCTTTTGACACCTACATACAACTCCCCAATTCTGCTCATCACTGCTTGACTGCTTCTCTACCTCCATTTTAACTACTTCTGAGACTTGTATGTATATCTTATATAATATTATATGCCCTGTGAGTGGAAATGTTTAAAAAAGTACTCTTAAGTGCTGAATTATTTACTTACATGGTTAACTGCCTACTGTCACCTAACCAATCCGTATCCAAAATCAACTCTTATTATATACTTAATTATACCATCACCATATAGTAGTTCCTCTACCTGATATGCATGATTAATGTTTTTTCTGCATCCTTTGTTACTTTCTAAATGCTAAAATCATATTTCTCTATATGCTTTACTAAAACCTACTCCGACTACAGAATGAATATCCACGGTCACTACAGCTCTGTATACAAATGTTATCTTTCCTTATTGTTACTTGAACTGTCAGACAAATGCTACTCCTACTCTGTATTCATATGTAATCTCTTCTTTTTGTAAACTGTATTCTCAGCACGTTATATACTATGCTTAATATGCATGCTTGGTTGTTTGTTATTATTAAATGGAGCTTTTCTCTCAGGGCCTCCACTGAAAATGGCCTCTTCTTGACCCAGTGGACATCCCTGGTCATCGAACTGAAATAAAAAAACAAACAGTCTCTTGTTTGAATCAAAGACTCTTTAAACATGGCCATGAGAAGCCAGTCAGCTAGGCATGGGAAGACTCGGACACACTGCAGCCTGAGGCAGGCTGCCAAAATTGCCATGCACTTTGCTAACAACTGGGGGTGATGAACCCAAATGGTAGTGCTTGAAATGAATAATGACTGGTTACCAGCCTGAAGTACAAAAACTTTCTGGAGCAACTCTCTATCTTTATGTGGTAGCTGGCATCCTTAAGGTCCAAGTGAGCACATCCAGTCATCTTTCATCAGAATAGGCAAGGCAAACTGAACAGTTACCATTATTAACTTGGTCTGTTTGACAAAAAGGTTTAGCATGCTTAGGTCCAATATGGGCCTGACATCCGCTGTTTTCTTTGGCACCAAAAGACTCGAACAGACCCCAGATCATAGTTGGTCTGGTGGGACCTGTTGCATTACTTGTTTTTATAACAGCTTTTGGATTTGTAATGAAGCTTCCCTTTGCTGATGGGGTGAAACTTCTTGGAGGAATTTCTTTTTCAAATTTGGAAAGGTGTGGAGCACAGAGTAACCTCTGGAAGTGACTCTCAACACCAAATATCTGTTGTGATGGCCTCCCAAGCTTGTGAGTGCACAGTCAAATGCTCCCCAACTGCCTCCAGAGCACAGCAGTTGGGCAGTTTTTCAGGACTGCTGAAAGGACCACTCCTGAGAAAGCACCTCTTAAGCCCTGGAGCTTCTGGCCACCCCTGCCCCTTGGGTGGCAACCACTGAAACTGTCCTTCCCCAAGCCCCAAAGAGCACTATCACTAGGAGTGTCTTGGGGAAAAAGGCTGCAATTTTTTGAAGAACATCCTCCTCTCACATCTCTGATTGCCCTTTGAGAGCTGCAGAAATGTAACTTCATATCAGTGTTGCAGATCACGTAACCAGACACCATTCCTAGGCTGTGTGTGAAAAAGGTCCATGGATATCAGTGCTCTAACCCAGAAAACAAATATAAACAAAATAAAATAAATATACTTCTTGTTCGCTCCTCATTAGTGTGTCTTTCACATTAGGATCAAAAATTGAGGTACTACCAAAGGAAGCATTTAAGAAAGACACCTTGAAACAGCTTGAAAAATTGCAAAGGTGCATCCAAGCATTACAGTTTGTAGCAATACCACTGCCCACAGCACAGGAGTATGAGCCTAGGGACACTGGATATAAGGTGCATGGAGATATTGGATATTGACTGCTTTGTGGACAGCTGAGTCTCCAATGCTTTGTGAGAGTCTGACGATGGCTGAGATGCCACCAGTTTACAGACTTCAGAAAACAAAACTCTTTGAAGCCTCGTTAAGTGTACCAAATAACTTAGCACACAAAAAGCAAACAAGGTTGAAGTGCAAGTGTACTTTCCAAAGAAGTTTAGTGCCCTCATATCCCTGTTTGGGGATGGACCAAAGAGTTTTCTTCCAAAATCTCCTTTTTAGTAGCCATGGTAATGGTACCCATGTCTACAGAGGGATCCTTACTCTGAAAAGACCTGTTCTTTCGGGAAACTAACACTTTGGTTTACATGGTATTAGTTCAACCACATCTGGTTCTGTAGAAACTCTTCTACATACAAGGTCTAGAAGGGCATCCGGGAGGAAAAAACACCAAGGAAGTGGCTTCAGAGGTCCAAACCTCCCACTGTCTCATTAGCATAGACAATTTGCCAAAGAAGGCATTCTCAATGGGGGAATTTGGGGGATCCTTCTACTTCAAAGTCTGAGTTCTCAGTACGAGGTTCTTCAGGGGAATTTAAGAGCCTACTCTTGCACTGACTCTTCTTAGCAACCTCCTGGAGTGGGAGTTCTGAGGGACAAAGAAGAAACTGGGAAGCACCAGGGCTTGGCCAAGGCTTGATGGCACAGGCTGTCCAGATACCAACTTATGAGAAATCCATGTTAAAAGGGAGGTTCTTTATGAATCCAACAAAGAAGCAGAACAACCCTTCTCTGAACAAGACAGAATCTTCTCTAAAACACTGAATGCTGATGCCGAACCTGACCAACTTGCCCTGGCTGCTTTCAAATCAGAGAGCACAAGAGAAGCCTTGGCATCACCCAGTTGTCTTGGAGACATCTAAGGCAGAGGCACCAAGCGATAGAGACAGCTCTGAAAAATGTCTGGTCAAATTCAAACCACAACCCTTTGCCTTGGCTCTGGGAAGCACTCAGGTCTGAAGATACCGGAGTAGAATGGGTCGGAGTTGACAGTAACCAGGTTGTTGGCACCAACTTGCAGGTATAGGGTGGACATTTGTTGGATCGAGAGGCGCCAGTGCTGGAAAGTGTCTCAGTGGAGGAGCAGAAATAGCTGGAGTCAGAAGGACAGGTCCCTCAACCTCCTGGGGGGGATAATTCCTAGGTTAATTTGAGTCTTCAAAAAGGTTCTCATGAGTTAGTCTTGATTCATGTCTTGTCACTTTTAGTAGATCTAGCAAACATAGATGAAGAAAGTAAGCTTTGGCAGCTGTAGAAGAACCTCCTGGATCTGAAAGTGTGATGTTCTAATCCAATGGGGAAATTGGTCTGGTGAAAATTCCATTTCTAGTGTAATAGCCATAAAGGGGGGAATGGATCCAACCTGAAGCCAAAGATTCTGATAAAAAGGGCATGGGATGTTGGAACTGACCTCAGTGATTGTATCTAAGTCCGATGATAAGGTAGGAGACCACAGATGAAGAGATACCAAGTCCGACCCTTTTGTAGCAGCAGGAGTCAATGAAGACCTCAGGGTGTTCAAGTCCAGTTGGTACTGTAAGGGTGAAACAGGAAATCGTTTCCTATCTTTTTCTTTTGACTACAGTATTTATCTCTCATCATGCTTTTCCTTCACTCTCTTGTTGTCTCTCTCTCTCTTTTTCCTTTCACTTTTCTGCTGCCTTTAAGAGAAAAGAAGCTGCAGAAGTAGAAGCTGCTGCATCAGCTAGTAGCATAATCTTCAATAACAGTTTGGCCTGATGGTGAGCCAGTGCCCATGACCCGAAGGCAGAACATGCCCAGGAATCAGCAGAAACATGCTCAGAACCAAAGCAGTAGACACACTTTTGTGTATTGGGGTGCAGTTTAAGCCCACAACCCACACATTTGAGAAATCCCAAGGTCTTGCTGTCCATGGTGGGAAAAAAAAAATCAACAAAGTACTTTACCCACAAGAATTATTTATGCGCAGAAAAAATGCACAATACTGCAACCTCTACTTTAACGCAAAATAAAGTCAGACAAGAATTAAAGATAAAGATAAAAGGAGATATTTTTTTTAAGTCAGAGGAAAAAAAATGGGAGAAAAAAGACCACCAAAAGGATAGTGCAGAAAGTATTCAAAAGAGCTGTGGCTTAAAGGGAAAAACACCAATACCACTGTGCTACCAAAAAAGTAATAAGGAGAGGATGGTAGCCCCTGGTAATTGAATATAACAAGAAAAATGAGTTTCCTCACAAAGCCTCATAGAATGCGTCTGTCATGGAAGTGGCAAAATGGGCTCCGAGGAGCTTCAGGCAGGCAAGGCATAATGGGAGAAGAGGTGGAGACTTGGAGGTAGAAGATTTTAAGACTGCCAGCTGTCGGATTTGATCAGATCCAAATATCCAAAGGCTGAGGTGGATGGAAAAGCTGGCAACCATTTGAAACGTTAGCACTCACTACGGTGAACCCTGAAACACACATATTGAATTGGCTGAAAGACTGAACTTGTATATATTAAGTCCAAGATGCCATTTCTTGACTATTCCCTCTTCTCCAAGTTATGGCGATCTTGGAGTAGTTTTATACAAGTTCGAGGTGTGGTGGTGCCCAAAAAGAAATTTTAAGGAGAAGAGCGATCTCTGAGATTCGTTCTTCTCCACATTTTCGGTATTTTTTTCAGCTTTTCATCACTCAGCATTTTGTGTGCCGATATTTCAACAGGAATCCAGAAAAGACATCAGAAAGATTTGATATTCCATGGCTTGTTATGGCATGAGATTGAACAAATGAAAATGTTGCCTTGCATATAGCAAACCTGACATTCATTTTGTTTAGAAGCATTCCCTTTTCTCTGAAGCATAGAGATACCTTACTAAAAGGACACAAAGTCTAAAAAAGAAGTTATGTACTCACCATAACATTCCATCTGCATTGTTGTTCTTCATTTGTCTTCAGCCTGTGGGATAGGCACCAACATCAGTGCCAAGCTGGCCATATCCAAGTTACGGTGCCGAAACTGAGCTCCTCACCTACCCAGAATGCCCCTCTCTCCCTCACTACCTCAGATTGAGTTTGCCTGACAAATAGGTTCCTGACCCAAACTCCTAGAAACATGGTGACAGTCAACCTCTAGAAGAAGAGGCATAAAGAGAGAACAGAAGGCCTTCTCTGCCAGGCCAAGTACTCATGGAAAGGGGAAAGGAGGGAGGGAAGGTTGAAGACAAATGAACAACAACAATGCAGATGGAATGTTATGGCGAGTGCATAACTTCTTTATCTGACATTGTTGTCTTCATTTGATCTTCAACTTGTGGGACAGAGTCCGAAGCTACTTGAGCCCTGGATGGCCCTAAGGAAGGATGGTTTGGAGCATGGTGGAACAAAAGGAAGCTCTGCTCCTAGATGAAATATCCAACTTGTAATGGGATATGAAGGTGTGAGACCTAGCCCAATAGTTGCAGCGCACATCTCCAACTGGTACCCTAGAAGAAAAGGCTGATGAAGTAGACAGCCCTGTGGAGTGTGCCTTCACTGCAGAAGAGGAACACCATGCTTCTTATAAATAAAAGTGATACATTTCACAATCCAGTTGGCTATGGTTACCTTGGAAACAGGCGATGCCAATCTGGACTTAGAATATGATATAAACAGCTGACTGGATTTCCTGAAAGATTTGGTTCTGTCTAGATAGAAACAGAGCTGCCTATATACATCTAGCATGTGTAACTGACACTCCCCTTTATTTTGAAACTCAGGAAGATGAATGACCTGATTAATATTCTTCTCTTAAGTGACCTTAAGCATGAATGAAGGAATCGGCCTAAGAGAAATACGATCTTTGTGAAAACTAAGGTATGGGGGTTGATTGCAAAGCACTTGTAATTCAGAAACCCACTTAGATGAAGTAAGAGCTACCAATAGAGCAGTTTTCCATGACAAACTGTAGATCCACTCTTGCAGAGGACTCAAAGGGAGAAGATACCAGCGCTTGAAGTACAAAGGTTAGGTCCCTAGGAGGGACCGGGTACTTAACAGGAGGCCATAAAATAAATGTTCCTTTCAAAAAGGTCTTTCACAATCTAGAAGTGGCCAGAGAAGATTCCTTTAGTCAGACATGATAATCCCTTCTTAAAATCCTTCTTTCCTCGTGGACGGAACGCTACCTCTGCAGCATGTCGCCCCTTACGCCCTGCACCTAGAGGACAATATCCGTTCCTGACCAAATTATACCCTCAGCGGATGAACTGAATAATCAGTGACCGGGCTTCCTACAGCATTTCTGTATGACCTTAACAAGTGAATTTCCTAGTTTGTCACTATAGCCATGCATGTCCAGCTCTTTTAAACCTTTCTATTATATAGACATCCCTTGCACTCTAGGAAGCTCGCCGCAGAGTAGCCTCCATACACCTCTTTTTTTTCAATAATCATATACCTTAACCACTGTTTTTCCCCTTATATACTACAACTACACGCTATCCTCTCCTGTAGTGTTTAGCCAAGTACTTGAACTGCTTTCTGTTGCCAAGCATTTCTCTTACTACCTATTCTACTAAGATCTCTCCCTTCCCTCTTCTGTGTTGCTGCGTATTCTCTCCATAGTAAATAGCCATTTATTTCAGTATTACACTAGTTCATCTGTTTTACCTACAGACTCCAAATTACAGAACTTCCGGCAAGACAGAAAAGCCCAAACTTAACAAAATATACAAAGTGCATGTGAGTTATGCCTTTTTCTCACCTGCATTTCTACTAAAACAATTGGAGATGGTTTCTGATAGCTACATTAGTTGGCCTTCTGCTTTCAAGGTCCGTCTCATTGTAGCCACACATTCTTTTTATTTCCTGCAGTATTCCCCTCCCCCCTTTTCCCCCTCACTCTGTTTCCCAAAAACTGATCGGCCGAGATTACTTAATTTCCACCCACCCTGTAGTGCCATCTTTAAATCCCTTCTTTCCTTGTGGACGGAACGCTACCTAAGCAGCGTTTCTCCCCTGTAACTGTTTTACTAATTCCTATTTTATGCTGCTTAATTTCAAGTGCTGATAAAGCACAAGCGAATATCGTACTTATACAAAGTGGATATTCCTTAAAAGAACAATATTCTCCCCTGCAGATTACTCTAATACGCAACCAGCCAACTCCTTCACTATCCAACCTGTACCCACCTCTCTGATCTTAAAACTCCTAAAACAACTCAAACCTTGCTCACTGTCTACAGAAATCTTCTCCCAGAATATCTGCAACTATCAGCTAGCGCAATAGCATATCCAGTAACCATTCTCATAAATCACTCTCTCTCTGAATCCTACGTTCCTCTTCTATGGGAAAAATCCATTAGCCCATTACACAAAGGGGGAAACTCGTATGATCTTTCTAACTACTGCCCTATCTCTATACACTCCCCACTATTGAAAACCTTGGAAAAATATGTTCATTCACAACTACTTAAACACCTCTCATATAATGCTCTTCTAGCCCCTACCCAACATGGGTTCCAGCCAGGGCATAGCACTATTACTGCCCTAGTATCTTTGACTGACACTGTCAACAAAGCCTTAGATGCAGGCCATCCTATCTCAGTAATCTTACTAGACCTATCTAAGGCTTTCGACACAGTGTCACATACTAAACTAGTAAACCAACTATCAAGACTAGGTTGCTCCCCAAAATCTCTCAACTGGTTTACCTCTTACCTACAGAACAGGGAACAATCAGTAAGGTGGTTAAACGTACAATCCTATTACCAACCTAACAATACAGGAGTACCGCAAGGATCCATTTTAGGCCCACTACTGTTCCATATTTTCATCAATGACCTGCACAAAGCCCCCTAATCTAGAATCTCATCCAGTACGCACATGATTCATCACTGATAACCACCTCCAACAAGTTCTTAGACCTCCTCACAGTTACACAACAGGCTTTTACTTCTATCAAATCAAGGCTTACTGATGCACAATTTATGCTAAACCCCCAAAAAACTAAACTTTTACTTTTCTCTACAAAATCACCTGACATTGACTTCAAAATCCTTGCTAAAGACGGCACAAAAATAGACCTAGTGAAAACAGCCAAACTACTGGGTATAACAACAGATAAACTCATATGAACCACACATCCTAACTGCAATAAAGAAAACTCACTTCAGACTAGGCAAGCTATATCGCCACAAGCTCTACCTGGATAAATGTACCAAAACAAAACTAGCCAATAGCCTACTCATCCCCTCCCTTCTACATGGTAGTGCCATCTTTACTAATCTGCACACAGCGCCTAGTAAAAAAATTATAATTCTGTTACAATAAAATAGCCAAATTCACCTCCGAAAAAGCACACCACTCTCATCACTGCCATGCTATCACAGAGCTAAAATGGATAGAGTTTTCCCACCATCTACAATACACCCAACTAACCTTAGCCCACAAACTAATTTCTAAACCTAATGACTACCCTGCCCTCAACTCAATCCTACAAACATACACCCCCACAAGAACATTAAGATCTTCCTGTGAACTGATGCTTACTGTAACTAAACCCAACAAAAGAGCAGGACAATGTCTGTTCTCCCATACCATAGCCAGACTATAGAATAACCCAAATTGACCAGCCAAAAACTTTTAAATCAGCTCTAAAAACACATTATCTAAACAATCCATCCTGTACCTGCCTCAGGAGCAAACCGCCTTAAACAGTACATTTCACCAAATACTAAGATGACAACAAAACCTTCCAAAACCCAGTCTTCACATTAACTACTGCATTCCTACTATACAGGATACTACAACCTTTCCAAAGAAAGTACCGTTTCATAGCCCATGCTTTTTCTACTGATGTAACATTAGAACCTATTGTTAAGGAATTTTCTAGTTCAGTTTAATGTAAATCATAAGAAATGTAAATTGTAATATGTTTTCTGCCTGTTACATCTGTAATATTTAATTGTATTTTAAACACTGTCATTCTCTGTAATGCTTCTGGAGCTTTTCACCCCAGGCCTCCACTGAAAATAGGTCTCTGACCCAGTGTTCTTTCTCGGTCTACAAATGTTAATTAATAAATAAATAAATATTACTGCCTTATGTTTTATTTGTCAATTGTAGCATTGCAAGCCTTATCAGAACAACATACTTGGCAATGATACAGAGTTGAATAAACTGTTCTTATTTGAAAAGGCAATTGGATAAATCCAATATGCATAATATTATTTATTGCCTGTATGTTTTATTCATAAATTGTAGCAAGACAAGTCCTTTCAGAACAACATATGTAGCAATGTTACAGCGTTGCATGAGCTGTTCTACTTGAAAAGTCTGAACCTAGATTTGTTAGTTATAGCATAGCGATTATAGGCTTTCTATCTTAGGCGACTGTAGGTATCTAATAGGACACTGTAGACATTTTGTTTCACCATTAATGGTATTTTCCATTGGAAAGCATTATAAAACAACACAGTTAATATCGCACAGTAACTGTAAGATATATAATTGTATTTCTGTGTTGTTTACAGGATATTCTGCTAGAAAGATTACAGCTGTTTTTTTTTTCTTTTTCCCATATGGAACTACACAGTTACAATTGTGAAGCATTTTGCAGTAGTCAGTTGCTACATTTTCAATGAAACTGCATAGAGTGGGAAAACGTGAATGTTGAAACAGTACCCATTACTTTTAGTTTAGTGCTGTATACTGGTGAACTGTAGTTTAATGGAATATTTGTCCCAATATCAAGCTTGGTGAATGTCTTATTTCATACTCTAAGCATACATGGATGTAATTTACATTGATATTGCATGAGTTTTAACCACCTGAAGCCACATTTTGTTAATATTTTGCATTGTTTGCTCCATTCCCCTTTAGAATACCCAGCACCTAGAGGACAATATCCATTCCCGTCCAAATTATACCCTCGGCAGTTAAACTGAATAATCAGCAACTGGGCTTTCTACAGCATTTTTGGGTGACCTTTACAACTGAGTCTCCTAGCTTGCCACTATAGCTATGTATGTCCAGCTCTTTTTTTCAATACTTGTATACTTTAACCAGTCTTTCCCCTTATATGCTATAATTGCACTCTATCCCCTCCTGTAGTGTTTAGCCCAGTACTTGCACTCCTTTCTATTGCCAAGCGTTTCTCTTACTACATGGTCTACTAACATCTCTCCCTACCCCTTCTGTGTTGCTGTGTATTCCCTCCATAGCAAATAGCCACTATTTCAGCATTACACTAGTTCATCTCTACAGACTCCCAAATTACAAAACTTCCAGCAAGACAGAAAAGCCCAAACTTAACAAAAAATACAAACTGCATGTGAGTCACTTATGCCTTTCTCACCTGCATTTCTACTAAAGCAAGTGGAGATAGTTTCTGGTAGCTATATTAGCCGGCTTTCTGCTTTCGAGGTCCGGCTCATCCCTGCTCCGTTCACCCTCCACTTCGCTCTGGGCTCATTTTGCTCCCCTACCCTAGTCCCATTCCCACCCACCCCCACTTTCATTACCTATGTCTCCCCAGCCCCTCCCTTTCCTTTCATCATCCAATAAACTTCTCCCACCATTAATAAACTAAAAGACCCACCCTAGCATTCTCACCCATATTTCTCTCTTATTCTGGCCTCTCCAATCAACATAAGTCACCACAAATCATTTATTATTTCCTGCATAACCAGTATTTTACTTCTAATCCTATTAATACAAACCACCTCCACAGATGCTACCATATTCCCCTCACCAACCACTTTCAGCAAACAAACCCTTCCTTCAAATCTAAACAAACATTCTCAAATATCTCTCCCTCTCTACTAATATCTTACACCATAACCTCAAACAAACTAAAAATACTACCTACTACCCCCAAATTTAAATTATGTATGCTACAACCGTACAAACCCATTGCACATAGACAACACAGTTGCATTATATTTTACCTACTTTACTGACTTGTGGTGATATACATCCAAATCCAGGCTTAATCTACCCTCCTTCATCCACCACTAACCAAACTGACCAAGCCCTTCACTTAACATTAAACACAAGCAGCATCTGCAGTAAAATTATTGAATTTCATGCCTGGCTAACCACCCACACCACAAATATTATTGTAGTAACTGAGACATGGCTAAAACCACACATTGCTGACACTGAAATTCTCCCTCCAGGATATATCATTTGTTCTGATAAGATTTCATAAAAAGGGTGGTAGTGTAGCATTAATCTATCACAACTCCCTACAAATAACCTATACAAACCCCCCCCCCCCCACCATTGGAAACTTAGAACTCCTGCTTGCATCCCCTCTCATAAATAGCAACAAACAAATTTGCATTGCTGCAGTTTCTATTCCCCTAGGCCAAAATATCCACATACTTGAAGATTTCTTATCTTGGATAAAACAGAATATATCACAGGAAACTAATTCTAGGAGACACCAACATAAATTGGTTAAACTTAGTCTCCCCTTCCCCATCAAATAGCATAAATCTACATAGTTTCACATAACTCAGCACTACTCCTACCCATGGTCTATCAACAGAATCTGAATCAACCTTAGACTGGATATTATTAACCCACCCTCAACATTTTACTAAATCAGGCACCCTACCAAACACACTAAGTGACAACCTTCCAGCATATACCTATAGGACTCACCATCAAACAGTCAAAACACACTCCTATAGAACCTGCAGAAATCTTACTCACTTTGACCAACATAAATTTATAAGCATTTTAAAATAACTAAACTGGACCCCATTAAAAATAATCCCCTTAGACGAAGCTGTTGACTATTTCAACAAACTATTTTTAGATACTCTCAACAGCTTAGCCCCAATGTACACTAAATGGACAAATATTAATCATGCCCCCTGGTAAACAAAACAAACCAAACATCTTTCTTAGAAACAAAACATGGAAATTATGAAATGAACTCCACTACAAACAACTCCGTAACAAATCAAAAAAGCTAGTAACACAGGATAAAAAGGATTATTTTTCCTCTAAACTATCGACCTTATATAGCAATCTTAAAAACTTCTGGAAGTCTGTTCTCCACTCTACTCAACACAGGCACCATGCAAAATCCATCCCCCACTCCAGAAAAGATTCCACAACAAATTTCCCATGACTTCAACACCCAGTTCATCTCTACCATTCAAAAGCTACTTAAAGTCTGCCCACATGACCCAAATTCAAGCCACCCACTACCTACTGAAAACACCCCTCCCCTGTAAATAACACTAATACTCAATCAGCCTACTCCTTCACAGTCTAACCTGTACCCACCTCTCTGACTTTAAAACTCAAAGCAACTCAAACCTTGCTCACTTTCTGCAGATAATCTTCCCCCAGAATACCTGCAACTAGCAAGTATCTCAATAGCTTATCCAGTTACCACTCTCAAAAATCGGTCTCTCTCTGAATCCTGCATTCCACATCTCCCATGACCTTTCTAACTATCACCCTATCTCTATACTCTCCACTATCAAAGATCCTCGAAAAATTTGTCACATACAACTACTGAAACATCTCTTTGACAAATGCCATTCTATTCCCTACCCAACATGGATTCCGTCCAGGCCATAGCACTACCACTACCCTACTCTCCTTCTCCGACACCATTAACAAAGCCATAGATGCAGGTCATTCTACCTCAGTAATATTATTAGACCTATCTAAGGCTTTCAACATACTCTGTAACAATCCAAAGAGAGCCACGCATGGACGGCAAGTGCAAAGGCCAAAAATATCCACAGTAAAAAAAACACAAGCACAAGAGAGGAATCCAATCTTTATTTGAACATAAAGACTGGTTTCGGCCCTCAAGACCTTTATCAATGCAGAAAGACAAATCCATATAATGAAACACCCCTTTGGAATAAAATCCTCATTTGTTCAACCAATCAGAATGAAAAGATAATCAAGTGATTCCAACAATATGTGCACTCAACACAGCTACAAAGACTAAAATACAAAATACATAAACATATTTAATGAGGTATGGATATTAACCTAGAAAATGAGGCAATACTGAAGAATTACTGTTAGAGCCATGTAAAATAAAAATATACCTAACAGGCACCTATAGTCAAACTTACTAAATTAAATATTGATATTATAATTAATATACATCTCTAAAGTTGATCATTTAGTCCAGAAGGAAACAACCCCCCCAGACGAATGATCCATGACCTTTCCTTATTTAAAAGTCCATGCCATTTATTTTTGCAGAACTTGGAACCCACAACCTTATCAATGATAGTAAAATGAAACCTTGCCATTTTATGAACCAATGTATGTTTGTATAAGGCATTTGTAATAACCTTATTTCTGATATTGCTCAAATGTCCTTAATTTAAAGGACCTAGATGTTTGACCTATATAAAATGTAGAGCAGTGTCACTCAGCCAAATAAATCACCCAAATGCTACTGCAATTCATAAGGGTCCGGATTTCAAAAACACGTATTTTTAGTGGAAAACTCCTTGGTTTTAAGTACATATCTACAGAAAGTACAATGTTCACAGGGAAAACAACCAAACACTTTAGTGCCATCTAAGGTACGTTGAGTTCTCACTTGGGAAGATGAATGTATTTTATAAAAACTTAAACTAAACATCCCCCTAGAGTAACTCCTTTTTGATAGGAAAAAGCATATCTGTTGTCCAATATTCTAGCCAAATATTCATCAGAAAGTACACTTGTGTACACTTACCATAAATGTAGATGTTTGAGTGTATTCAGTGTTGAAGTCATTACATTTGGGTTATCTGCCTGCAGGTAGCCCTCAGCTGGCCTGAAAACCAGAGTCTTGGATTTCTGTGTTGGATGCTGTCTCTTCTTCCATGACGTCAGGTCGTCAGGGGTATAAAACATGCAGCCGACACCATTACATCAGTTTTCCTTGCCCCAGATATCAGGTGCCCCCGCAAAAGGAAGCAATTATATGTTATGTTACACCTCCATCAAAAGGCAAATACACCAGAAAGCTTAAAACAAAAAGCAAAGGTAGAGCCAAGAGAAGTCAGGGGGCTGGAGGGAGGGTAACCAGGACTGCAACAGTGAATACACTCGAACATCTACATTTATGGTAAGTGTACACAACTGAACTATGTTCTTCGTGTTTCACTGTTGCAGTCATTACATTTGGGTTGATTAAGGAAGGGAGAAGGAAGTTAGAGAGCATTAGGAACAGCTATTAAGGCCTGCAAAACTGCAGTAGCAAAATCAGCTCTGGATTTAGAAAAAAATAAGCATGTGGTAATGCTTGGTGAAGGTATGCACAGAGCTCCAGGTAGCAGCTTCTAGGATGTCCCTGGTAGGGACCCCTCTGAGAAAGGCTGTAGAGGTAGATGCAGCCCTGGTGGAATGTGATCTTATCCCCTGTGGGGTAGGTTTTCCATGGTGCTTACAGCAGAAATGAATGCAATGTGCTATCCATTTAGAAATGGTTTGCTTTGAAATGGCCTTCCCCTCTGCCTCTGCAGCAAAGCCAACTAGCAGCTGTTCAGATTTTTCTGAGAGGCTTAGCCCTGTCCAAATAAAATTCAAGTTGTCTGTGCATGTCCAAAGAGTGCAGAATTCGTTCTCCTTTGTTCTGTGAATTCGGGAAAAAGGTAGGCAAATGAATGGACTGATTTAGGGCCACACTAGGCACTACCTTGGGCATAAAGGATTAGTCCTGAGGGAAACCCTGTCTGCATGGAAGATAATGAAGGGCTCCACTACCATGAGGGCCTGTAATTCAGACACTCTTCTTGCTGAAGTGATGGCTAGAAGGAAGGCTTTTTTCCAAGAAAGAAATTTCAACTCTGCAGTTGTAGCTGGTTTAAATGGAGGGAGAGTGAGCTTTTCCAATACAAAGTTAAGGTCTCAGGCTGGAGTAGCAGCTCGCCTGGGCGTCTTAAATTTTTAGCCCCTCTGAGGAATTGCTTTAATAGGGGGTGAGGGAAGAGGGGTGGTTCAGTATTATAATGTGCTGAAATTGCAGAGGCATGAATTTTAATTGATGAAAAGGATAGGCCCTTGTGGAGCATTTCTGTTAAGTACTGAAGAATATGTGGTAAACTGGGCACCTCAGTTCCCATACCCTGGGTCTGGCTCCAGGAACAGTATCTTTTCCACTTTTCAGCATAGGATTTTCTAGTACTAGGTCTCCCTGCTTCCAGAATGACATCTAGCACCTGCTTGCTGAGGGATGCTATTGGAGAGCTCAAGGAATTAGCCAGGCTGCAAGGTTCAGGGTTTGAAGCGGAGGGTGCAAAATCTGACCCGCCTGCTGGGACAGCAGGGAAGGTGTCTGAAGTAGGAGCCATGGATCCAACAGTATCATACTGCGCAAGAGGGGGTACCAGTGCTGGTGAGGCCAGTCTGGTGCAATAAGAATTGTCCTTGGTTTGTCCTGTTTGATCTTTAGCAAAACCTTCGAGAGGAGAAGCAGAGGGGGAAAGGCATAAACCGAGAGGCTTTCCCAGGTAAAGGACAGGGTATCCACTTTCCAAGCTTGACTGTGGGGAGTCCTTGTGCAGAATTTGTCCAACTGGTAGTTCTGGGGGGAAGCAAACAGGTCTATCTATGGAGTCCCCCATTTGTTCTTCAAGAGGTTGAATATTTTTGGTTCCAGTTTCCATTCGTGTGGATCCATGAGATTTCTGCTTAGGTAGTCTGCCAGTGAATTTAGCTTGCCTGGCAGGAATTAAGCTTGTAGATGCACTTGGTAGCTCAAGGCTGTGCTTCACAGAGCCATGGCTAGTCTGCAGAGAGGATACGAGTAGGTTCCCCCCACTTATGTACCACATAACTGTGGTGTTATCTGTCTTTACCAATAATTGTCTTGGAAGGATGTGGTCCTTGAAGGCTGTCAGGGAATTCTGTACAGCTAACATTTCTTTTTGGTTGATATGCAGGTGCATCTGACTCAGGTTCCATTTGCCCTGCCAAGTGAGCCCCCCATGCATAGTCTGATGCGTCTGTTGTTAGGGTTTGGGCAGCAGGGGGTAGATTAAAAGGGAGCCCCTTGTTGAGATGGCAGGCCTCTGATCACCAAAGGAACTCTGTCTTTATACAAGGAATGATAGGAATCACTGATTCCAGGTCCTGAGAATGTTGACACCATAGGCTTTTTAGATACCATTGTAGTTTCCTCATATGCAGTCTTGCATATGGAATTAGTAGAATGCAAGAGGCCATGAACCCCAGGGCTTGCAAAATTTTCCTTGCAGACAGCTGGGTCTTTCTGGCCAGTAGTTTGAAGTAGGTTGTCAAATAAACTTGTTTCTCTGGTGTGAGGAAAGCCATCTGGGAAGTTGCGTTCAAGCTTGCTCCCAGGAATACAATCTGTTGGTCCGGGTACTAGATGAGATTTCTTTTTGTTTATGGTGTACTCACTGGGGTAAGGTTAGAAGTTTCTTTACGAATGCCAGATGCTTTAATAGCATGTCCTGGCTTTCTGCCTGAATCAGACAATCGTCCAGGTATGGGTATATTTGAATATTTCTCTGCTTGCAAAATGCAATGGCTGAAGCTAGACACTTTGTGAATACCCTGGGCGCAGTAGATAAGCCAAAGGGAAGTGCAGAGAACTGATAGTGCATGGAGCCTGCTCTGAAGCGTAGGTATTTCCTGCAAGATTCCTTTATTAGAATGTGCAGGTAAGCTTCCTTTAAGTCTAAGGTTGGCAACCATGTATCTTTGCCTAGCATAGGAAGCAGCTGTTGAAGTGTTAGCATTTTAAATTTTGGGATTACCAAAAAGGTGTTTAGAATAGAGAGGTCCAGGATAGGATGCCAGGAGCTGTCTTTTCTGGGTACCAGGAAAAGTCTTGAATAAAAACCTTGTCCCCTTTTTTCTGCTGGGACAGGCTGAATAGCCCTGATACTTAGAGGAGAAAGAACCTGCTGTTGAGCCTCTGCCCACTGATTTGGGGGTAGGTCTGGCCAACCTTTTGGGGTTGGTAGGGTGTGGAAGTGGAATCTGTATCCTTGGAAAACTGTTTAAAACCCATTTGTCCTGGGAGATGAGTTCCCAGTTTTTTGCATGCAGTGCGAGCTTTCCTCCTAAGGGAGCAGGCAGCTGAGCAGGGCTTGGAAGGGTTAAGCTTAAGTCATTATGAAATTTTCCATGGGGGGTGTCTTGCTACTTCCTGCTTTGGAAGTGGGAGCCCCCCACTGCTTAGGCCTGTGTGTAGCCTGAGACTATAACCTAGGTGGTCTGCTGTTCCTGGGTTTGGACTAAGAAGGCCTGGAAGAGACTGGAAAGGACCAATGCCTACTAAATCTGGGAGGCTGTACTTGCAGGAAATCTTTAACAGTTTGCATAGATTTAGCTTTTTCCTCCATCTTTTTAAGGACTTCTGCTTTATTGCCAAACAGGCGGTCTTGGTTTAAGGGAGGATCCAGTAATTTAGCTTTAACATGATCTGGCAAGTTTTGCTCCTTAAGCCAAGCATGCCTTCTAAGTACAGACCCAGTGACAGCAGCCCTGCAAGATGCTTCTAAAGAGTCAAAACCACATTGCAAAGTATGTTTGCCAACTTGTTCAGCAGAAAGCATTAAATCCTGTAATTCTTTATGTTCAGCACAGTCAGGAATAAACATCATTTTCTGTTTAAGTAGTCCCATAATATGCTGCTGGTACTTTAACATATGAAACTGTCAATTTAAGGCCCTAATGGCCAAATTAGCAGAAGTGAATACCTTCTTACCCCATCTAAGGCCCTAGAATCTCTTCTATCAGAGGGAGTAGGGTTTTTGGCAGCAGTAGCTTTAATGCCCTTTGGTCCTTGGGAAATGGTCTCTGGATCCGCAGTAAGATTCTTGAAGAGGAACTTGTGAGAGTCAGGTACTCTGTAATACCTGTCAGGTTTTCTGGGAGCTGGAGGTAAAGTGTCTGGGGCCAGGCTAGACTCCAAGAAGGCATCATCTACTATGTCCAGAACAGGAGGGATAGTTAAAGGCCTGTGTTGAGGGAGAAGTAAGAATTCCCTAAGCCTCTTTTTGGAGTCAGAGTAATCCTGGCTTTCCCAGCAGAAATGCTTCCTAAGAGTGTGCAAGGTTTCACCAAAAGAAAAATCTTCTGGAGAGGACGCAGAGGGAATGGAATAATCTGCATCAGAATCTTCATAGGTAGATAAGGGCAAATCTTGGTAATCAGAAGAAACAGAAATTTCAGAATCCTGATCAGAAGAATCAGAAGGAAAATCAGTTCTAGGTCTCAGAGGGGGAAGGTTGGCTTCCCCTAATTAAAGTAATACGGTCTTCAGCCATTCTAAGCATTTGTTTTTTAGGCATATGGGCCTGACCATGTGGTTTGGACGTCGGTTTTCTAGTCGTGGGTCGAGTTTTAGGCCTTGTTGAAGAAGATGGCGTTGGTTTAAAATGCAAATCTGTAGGCCTGAATACACCCTCAGAAGCCGGTGCCTACACAGCAGCTCCTGACCCATCCAAGGTAGAGACATCCGCAGGTTCAATAGTTGAAGAAGCATCTCGCTGCATACCGGACTCCAAATGGGTCAGGCCTGCGAATCTGAAGTAGCAGGTATCAGGGGCTGCGAAAGCACCTCACTAAGTACCGGCGAACTGGTGACTAGCTTAACGGAAGCATCATCGACAGCTTTGGAACTATGCAGTCCATCTCTGTCTTTATCCTTACATGTTTTTGGAATATCGGTAGTTGGATGGCTTACCGAAGCCAGTTCTGGATAGTTAAACAGAGTACCGAAATAATTTGCTGCAAAAATAGACCAATGACGAATAGTTCTGGGGTTGAATAAGGCACAAAACCGACAGCGAGGGACGTCGTGGTCTGGGCCTAAGCAAGGAATGCAGTATGAATGAAAATCTTTATGAGGTATTTGCTTTCCACAGGTAAGACAATTGTTAACTTTTAATGACATCGGTTAAGAGCAAGAAAAAGGATCCCCAACGGGGTACTTAGCTTTTTTCGAAGACTTTGGTTCTGAAACTCGAAAACGAAAATTTCCAGAGTCGGCTGACCGGCACTTGCAAACTGATTCTGCTTCAGGCACTGTGCGGCAAGAAAGACTGATGTAATGGCGTCACCTGCATGTTTTATACCCCTGACGATCTGATGTCATGGAAGAAGAGACAGCATCCGACGTAGGAATCCAAGACTCTGGTATTCAGGCCAGCTGAGTGCTACCTGCAGGCAGATAACCCAAATGTAATGACTGCAACAGTGAAACACGAAGAACATCGTAAAATATCCCAGTGTTTTTGTATCAACTGAGTAAGATGTTTAGTATTCCTACCAAAAGTGGTAGTGAACCTAATTTTAGCTCCTTGGTGGGATTTGGAACTTTGATAGGTAAGCAATTCCTCCCTAGGCATCTTACCCACAATAGAACTGTTATATGACAAATGTTTGGCTGAATACCCCCGTTCTACACATCTATGGGTTAGATCCTTATTGAAATGGGCAAGAGCTGTCTCACCTGAACATTATCTGTTTTATCCTCAAACTGGGATTTCAGAATATTCCTCGTAATGTGACCTGGATGACAGCTGAATGCATGCAGTAATGAGTTAGAATGAAAGGGCTTCCTATAAACTGTACTGGCTAAAGTACCATCATGTTGTTTATTGACCAAAACATCCAAAAATGGAATCGACCTCCTGTTGGAGTCAACAGTAAATTGGATGCCCCATTTATTATCATTAAGATAACAAACTCTTGTAAATATACTGCATCAGATTTCCAAATCATCCAGCAGACATCCAGGTACCTACGCCAGATATCCATTTTATCAGTACAGATATTATGGCTCCTATCATAGATCACATGATGTTCCAAATAACTCATGAAAAGATCTGCGTAAATGGGGGCGAAAGCCGCCCCCACAGCAGTACCTTGGACCTGTAGATAACATTTTCCATTGAACAGAAAAACATTCTTAGTTAATATGTGCTCCACCAGGCAAAGAAGAAAGGTATTGAACCCAGGACTACATAAATCAAGTTCAGTCAGCCAAAAATCCAATGCTATGAGACCCACCCAGTGAGGGATGCTAGTATAAAGTGATGTTACATCTAAGGTAATAACCATTCATCTTCCACTTGAGAGTCAGCAATAATATTAAGAAACTCTATGCCCTAACTCTCTTCAACAAAGGTTTTAAATATAGAGTTAGGTAGACAGAGATGGGTTCTGACACAATTGGCCACCCCAGGGGGTTATGAAGGTTTTTGTTTACCTTAGGTAGCAGATAAAGGTATTGGGAGGAAGGTATACCCTGAAATGAAAACAGGTTTGTTCATCAATGATGCCCTCACTCTTAGCCATATCCAAGAAATTGTCAATTTCAATTTTGAAATGTGAAGGATCGATAGGCATATTCATATAGTTCACAACCAAAAAGCAAATAAACACCTTCACAGACTGAAAACCACAAAAACGAGCACCAGCAGCCAAATCCAAGGCAAACAAAGTTTAATAGACAACGTAAGCACCAAAAACGCTTTTGGAGAGCTCAATGTCCCTCCTTCCTCAGACAAAATTTAAAAATTCATATAGTATCTGGCATCACTGAGCTTTCGGCTCAGTCAGACACCCCCGGTTAACAAATATAAAATAATAATAAAATAATTCAAACTAGGCAAACTATATCGCCACAAGCTTTACCTGGATAAATACACAAAAACAAAACTTGCCAATACCTTACTCATCCCTTCCCTTCTATATGGTACCACCATTTTTACTAATCTGCACTCAACCCTCAGTAACTAACTACAATCCTGCTACTATAAAATAGCTAAATTTCCCTCCCGCAAACCACACTGTTCTCATCACTGCTAAGCTATCATTGATTTGAAACGGCTAGAGTTTTCCCACCATCTCCAGTACACCAAACTAACCTTAGCCCACAAACTAATCTACAAACCTAATGACTGCCCAGTACTCAACCCAATCCTACAAACATACACTCCTACAAAAACACTAAGGTCCTCTTGCAAATTCATGTTAACTGTAAGAAAACCCAACAAAAGAGTTGGACAATGTCTGTATTCTCATACCATTGCAAAACTATTGAACAACCTTCCATCTCAAATAACCCAAATACCTTTCAGTTATCTTTAAAATCACATCTAAATAATCCATCCTGCTCCTGCCACATAAACAAACCTCCTTAAGCTACACATTTACCAAACACCAGAATGGAGCAACGTGTTATAAACAGTCATACAATAATTACTGTATGCCTACTACGCATTTTATTTCACTCTCACCACAGATAGTACTGTTTCAAATTCCAAACTTTTTCTACATATGTAAATTTTCTACCCATATTTAATGATTCCTAATGCTTATTAATGTAAACCCTATGAAGTGTTAAATTGTACTATGTTTTTTCCTATTATAGCTGTAAAATGTGTTGAATCTATGTTAAACATTGTAAACTTTGTAATGCATGTGGAGCTTTTCTCCCTGGGCCTCCACTGAAAATGGATACCTGACCCAGTGGACTTTCCCGGTCAACAAATGTTAAATAAATAAATAAAACAGGATATGGCAGCTACTTGGACTTTAACTGTAGAGAAACTGGCATCTTGGTTGAAAATACAAGCCAGAAAGTCTAAAACCGAAGGAATGGAGGCAGTAAAAGGATCCACTGAATTGTAGGATGCCCAAATGGAAAACTTCTTCCATTCACTAGTATAAATCTTTGTGGTGGATGACTTGTGAGCAGAAAGCAATATATGCTTCACAGGAGATGAAAGCCCGGGAACTCTAGCCATCACTGGAACTGCAGAAGTCCAGTTGTGAGATCCAAATGATAACTGCCCTCCAGATTGGAAATCAGATCCGAACATTGATCCAGAATCCAAGGAGGACTGACACTGAGACCAAAGGAGAGGAAAACAAACCTGATGAGTCTAGAAGGGGGCAAAGAGGATCACGCGGCACCTCGACCTCTGTGTCTTCTAAAGGAGATTCACCATAAGAGGAAGGAAAGGGTAAGCATACAGCAGACTGGGGAGCCAAGCATGAACTAGGGCATCTCTGGGAGTCCCTCCTCTGGGGAGAATCAGGGCAAAAAATTCACTGCACTTGGCACTGGAAAATGAGGCAAAGAGATTGCAGCTCAGTTGACCCCATTTCTGGAAGATCATGTCCACCACTGATTGTTTCAGAGACCACTCGTGAGGAGACAAAATGGTCCTGTTGAGTTTGTCTGCTATGATGTTACAACTCCCTGAAATATGTATTACAATAAGAAGGCAGCCTAAGGAAATCATCCATTCCCACAATCTCATGGCCTCTCGACAGAGTTGGTAAGATCAGGTTCCTCCCTGTTTGTTAGTATACCAGACCACTGCCATGCTGTCTGTATCGCAATTATTCCTCGGGGAGAAATGAATGTAGTGGCTGCAATGCCAGAAGCACTGCCCTCATCGCCAGAATGCTGATGTGTAGATTGGTCTCTAACACTGACCTTAAACAGTCCACCCCAGCCAATGCCTCCCCCCACCCGAGCCGGGAGGCATCCGTAGTGACTGTGGCCACAGGAGCGGGAACCACAAAACATCGACCTTCCACTAAATTCTGAGTGTTTAACCACCAAAGTAGGGAGGACCTGCAGGTTCTGGACAGCCAAATGGGATGGGACAGGGGCTGGTCCAGGAGCAACCACTGAACTAATAGGGTCCATTGGAAAACACGCATGTGTAGCCTTGCCAAGAGTAAAATAACAATGGTTGCTGCCATAGATCCCACAGCTTGAAGGATTTGGGCTGCTGATGGCAGAGGCATTTCTAGAAGAACACGTGTCTGGCCCTGAAGAGAATGAATCCTGTTGCTAGTGAGAAAAGCCTTGCACAGAGACGTATTCAACAGTGCTTCGATGAATTCCAGGGAACGGAGAAGCTCCAATTTCGATTTGAGAAAATTTATCCTGAGCCCAAGGTAAAGGATAACTGAAGGAAGTGGTCCCTGGCCTGAAGAAGCTGATGCTTGGTGGATGCAGCTAGAAGCCAGTCGTCCATGTAGGTAAAAACTCGTATCCTCTGCAGCCTGAGATATGCTGCGAGTACTGCTACCACTTTGGTGAACACACTGGGGGCTGTGGTGAGCTCAAACTGGAGTACCCTGAATTGATAATGACTGGCTCCTGACCAGAAGCGTAGAAACTTTCTATGGCACTTGTCCATGTTTATGAGATAACAGAACAAGCAAGCCACACAGTCCGTTCCAGTATATCTCCTCCAAGCACCAGCACACCACGAATCCAATGTAGAGTAAATAAAAATAGTTTTATTTTACAACAAACAGTTTAACAGTTAAGTGCTTTCATCTTACTAAGACTTCATCAGAACTACTTCTCCATATACTTCATTTCCTTTTGAATACAAAAACATCATCAGCTGACCTACCTAGATTAAAATTTAAAGTGCTAGTGCTAAATGCAAGTTCCTTCATAACAACTAAGTAAGGAAGTATTAAAGAAGTATGGTATGGCCTGTGTTCTCCAACATGACCCCTTTAGTGGAGATATTAAGAATATAATTCACCATAATTGGAATATACTAAAAGTTGATAGTAGAGTTTTCAATATAGTGGGAAAGGAGCAGCATTTTGTTTTTAGGAAGGGGAATAATATGAAGTTATTATTGGAAAGGAAGTTAATAATAATGCTTGTTCTGTTATTCGTTGACTGTTCCAGTGAACTTGGTGTATTCTATGTTTATGAGATAGTAAGCATCCTGGAAGTCCACCAAGCACATCCAGTAGTCCTTCGGAAGGTAGGGAAGGATAGATTGAATTGCAACATCCAGAACTTTGTCTTGGTGACAAATCTGTTCAAGAGATCCAAGATCGGTCTGTATCTCCCCGTCTTTTGGGACACCAAAAGGAACCTTAAGTAGACGCCTGATCAGGATAGTCCATTGGGGGATGGGCTGGATGACTTGTTTGTTGAGCAGCTTGGAAATATCAAGTTCAGCTGCCTCCCTGTGAGCGTGTGGAACACCTGGGAGAATTTTTCCGGCCTTTGGTAGGTGAAGAAAGGGCATCAGACAGCCCCTGGAATTGATTCTCAGCACCCACTGATCGCACGTGATGGCTTCCCAGGCTGATGGATGCAGAGAAAAGTGACCCAGACTGCCTGTGTAGGACAGCCGGGCATGTGTACAAAGATTCTCAACAACTAGCCAAAAACTCTTAACAAAGATGGAGCTCAGACGACTCGCTTGTAGCTGGAATGGCTGCAAATGTGATCTGTGGTAGTGAGGGAGAGAGGGGCATTATGGGTAGGGGAGGAGCTCAGTTTCGGCACCGTAGCTTGGATATAGCCAGCTCTGCACCAATGTCGGTGCCTATCCCACAGGCTGAAGATCAAATGAAGACAACAATGTCAGATCAAAATGTTCTATATGGGCCAACTCAAAGTCCTGTCACAATATCATTATCCTACAGACTGCTAAGAGATTACCTGTGTCTGGCATGCAATGCCCTCTTCTACCCATTACTGATGGATTTACTGCACATCAGCAAGTCATATGGCATCAGAAATACTTGGTCTTGGGATCTAAACCTTTTCTGCAACATCAACAGAAAGGTGTAGAAAGACAGGTATATTTCACAGAGGATACCCCTGCTCTGGAATAGACTCCCCATCCACATAAAACAAAGTTCATCCCTGTCCATATTTAACTTGGGTCTATGAATAGGAAACTGAAAATTTACCTCAGGACTGCATGGACAAAGACAGCTCCTAAATGTTTTGTCCAATGCACTGGTCCTTCCAATTACTTATGGTATGATCCCAGTTATTATTATTATAATTATTATTACTATTATTATTATTATTATTAGGGGTGATATATAATTACCAAACATGTGATGGATAAGGCCTGTCTATAACCAAATGGGATAGGTTTCTTCAAGCACAAACAAGGGAAAATGGCTAGGCTTAAAATGCTCTGAAATGGAAGTTAGCCTAGTACTTATGAACCTATGGAGATCTTGGAGTTGATGTATATACAAGTTTAGGTGGGGAGGGGGAGTGGTCTCTTGTAACAAAAAAAACACCAAAGGAGATCAAAAACATTCTGCATCTGTTGTTCTCCATTTTTATAGCTACTTTGTAATTCAATGGCTATTACTTAGAGGTCTTGGAATTACAACAGGGAGTTGAAAAGACTAAGTGAAGAAAAGCTCTAGGATTACTAGCACAGAAAAGGTTTGGTATTGACAGCCACTCAGTCCTGCTGACCAGCTTTATAGGGCTCTTTGAACATCAAGCAATAGCTATTTAGAAATTGCTCCTCCAGAAAAGGAATTAGAAAATTGCAAAGCTAGCAGGTTTGAAGGTGGGTGGTGTGGGCCCTTCTCTATCACAAAATTTAAATATCAAGTATTATAGAAGAGGAATGGTGTACCCTGGAGGCCTCAAGTGCAAAGTACTCTTCAGAAGCAGCTTAACAATAAAGCTGGAAGACTCACTGGTCTAAAGGCAAAGCATGTTTATTCCGAAAGATTAACCCTGACAGAGGCATAAAGCCAAGCCCTGCTTAGAAGGTTCAGAAAGACACTCCAAAGTCAAATGGATAGAAGAGGTAACTAGTGTTTTTTTTTACTCCCTGCACCACTCTGAAAATCAACCCCTTTCTGCTACCTATGATTTTGGCAGCTTTCAACAGACACACCACTAATGACTCCATGGTACTAGCACATAATCCTTCAATGTCTTGAGTCTGAGCCCTTAGATGTTGGGACACAGCAGATATATCTTTTGCTGGATTAAAAGTGTAGAGGACTGGCCGGCTTATTGGATACTATGGGCACAACTGAACCAGCTGAGAATATCATGCTTGGCTTGGCCAGTGAGAGGTTATGAAAACAAAAGTTATGTACTTACCATAATGACAGACCCGTGTCTGATTTTAATCTGCTTCAACTGTGAGTTGTCGGATCTGACTGGATTCGACCTTGGCATGATGGTGAAACTTTTTGGTTCCAGGGTTCTGATTCCTCCCCTACTCATAATTCCCAGGTCTCCACCCTACTCTCTCAGATCAAGTTTGCCCCAATAAAATAATTTATTAAAGCAAAAGCAAATAACCTTACTCTAATTAAAAATGTCTTACTCTGGCTCATTTAAGTGACATGAAGAAGGCCGCAACATGGTTATAGAACACTGGCAGTGATAACTGCTGACAGGGAATGCCAAGGTAAATCAGCCCTTGGAGTCTCATTAGTTACAATTTGGTAGGAGGCAGGTGGGTGGGATGTTGAACCGGATGAAAATCAGACAACAAGGCTCTATCATTATGGTAAGTTCACAACTTTTGTATCCAGTATTGTTTATTTTCATCCAATTCAACTGTGAGACAGATTCCCAAGCATACAGAGCTGGGTGGTATCAAGGAAGGACATTCCTAAGAATGGTGGAACCAAAGGCTGAACAGGAGCTGGATAGTTCTTCTAGTTTACAATGTGATACAAATGTATAAACTGTTGACCAAGAAGCAACTGCACAGATATCATCAAAAGGACATCTGCTGGCAAAGGCTGTAGAAGTGGAATGATCTTTAGGCTTAGAGTGCAAGGATAAAGCCTTTTTATTGTACATAAGTGTAATACAATCACATAACCATCTGGGCAACATAACCTTAGCCACTACCTTGCCCAGTTGTTGTCTGGAAAATGTCAGAAAAAGTTTATCAGACTTCCTGAAAGGCTTTGTTGTATGAAGGTGGATTTTTTCTATGAAGGTAAAACCTGAGTTGGCAATGGACATCCAGCATATGAAGCACGTATTAATCTTTATTAGAAAATTGTGGAAAAAAGACAAACATATACTGCCTGATTTAGGTTAGCTTTAGATGCCACCTTAGAAAGGAAAGAAGCATTTATTCTCAGTAAAACTCTTTCTTTAAGAAAAACCAAATAGGGAGGTCTGCAGGAAAGTGTCTGCATTTCTGACATACGTTTAGCTGATGTTATAGCCACTAGAAAAAATTGTTTTCCAAGACAGGAATTTCAGATCAATAGATGCTGCTGGCTCAAACAGAGGTTGAGTCAATTTTGCAACTTTTGAGTCAATGTCCCAAGGAAGAGGTGAATCAATGATTGTGGGGCCAAAGTAGGAAAGTTTGCAGATGGGCTTGGTCTTAGCCAAACAATATCTGAGCTGTCTGTGCACATCCAAAGAATGGAGAATCCTTTCACTAGCAGATTGTGGTAAAGGAAAGAAGGTAGGGAGATTGAAGGTCTGATTCAAGGATAGCTCATTCACTACCTTGAGCATAAAGGTTGGGTTGGTATGAAGGCAAACCCTGTCCCGATGGGAAACTGTGAAGGAGAAAATGCCATTAGGGCCTGCAGTTCAGTGACCCTTCTAGCTGAGGTGATAGCAACCAGCAGGACAGTCTTCCATGTGCAATGTTGTAGGGAAGAGTCCTTAGCTGGCTCAAAAGGGGGGTAAAGTAATCTCTTCCAGCACAAAATTAAGATCCCAAGGGGAAGGATAGGTTTCCTGGGTGTCTGATGTGCAGGACCCCTTTCAGGAAAAGCTTGACTTCCAACCTGGATGCCAGGGGAGGAGTCAAAGGTAAGCATGCTGAAATGGCAGATAAATGTGCCTTGATAGAAGAAAACAACAAGCCAGTTTTCATCAATTCACACAGGTAAGACATGACCACTGGTGGCTCCACAGACAGTGGTTGCAAGCCATGGTTTAGACACCAAACAGAAAACCTCTTCCATTTGGATAAATAGGATTTTCTGGTAGTGGGTTTTCTGGCCTTCTGGAGAACTTGTAGCACGTCCTCAGTGTAAAGGTGTCTAAAGGGAATCAAAGCCCTATCACCCACTGGGTTAAGTTGAGGGTGGACATCTAAGGGTGTATGATAGTTCTCTTTTCCTGTGTGATTAGGTCCATCCTGAGGGGTAACTTGTGGTGATTGCCCTTGGCTAGATGATTGAGAAGAGGGAACCAGTGCTGTCTTGGCCAAAAGTGGGGTCACCAACAAGATTTTTGGTTCTCTCTGAATTTTCAGTAGAACGTTTGGAAGAAGAGGGAAGGGGGAATGACTGTGCAACCATCCCCTTCCAAGGTAAGGAAAGAGCGTCCATCTTCCATGCCCCAGGGATGTGTATCCTGGTACAGTATGTGGGAAGTTGTCTTTTCATGGGTGAGGCAAACAGGTTTACTTGAGGAACACCCCATCAATAGACCTGATCAAAGAACATATCCCTGTGTAACATCCATTCATGGGACTGAGTCATGGACATGCTTAGTGAGTCTGCCATCACATTTTGAGCTGAGGGGATGTAGACTGCCAGGAGAGAGACCTGGCTTTGCTGAGCAATCTCCCATGCCTTCTGCAAAGGATGTAGGACCATGTCCCACCTGCTTGTTGATGTACCAGAGAACTGTGATATTGCCTGTACCTTAGCACTCCTGGTAACCTTTCCAAACAAGTGACGACCGGGGCTGGTAGTCAAACAGGCGGCAGAGAAGTTCTGAGGTAAGTGTGTGCTGACATACACTTTATACCCGACGTCTGTTTATGGCCAACATATGCTGAGTGATGCTGGCCAACACACGTACCTATGCAGAAGCAACTTAACTTTGGTAAAATGGCCAGACGTATGAGTCGAGAGATGGACTCCCTCATGCTATGGATACCCCAGCATATGAATAGAAGGACATCACAAAGCTAGAAATATCCTAAAATACTAAGAAACTATTCTACAAGGTCTAGGAAATATTTAATTATCTCACCAAACAACTCTAAATGCCTACATTAACTAGAAAAAAAAAACACACCTAAAAGACTTAAAAGATATCTAACAAACTAAACAGTAGACTAGAGAAAGTAAAACTCTCTTGGTAAGGGAAAAATTTAACAAAAGGATATGACACAATGGGGTCCTTGGAATAACAAAGACCTCAGATGGCAAATGAAACCTAAGGAAGTAGGGTGGGGACCAGGCAATTATGAGTAGGGGAGGGGTAAGAGCCCTGGAACCGAAAAGCTTCAGCATCGGTTGGACAAATATAGGCAACACTGAATCTTTTCTTTCATTTGGTGGTCTTCCCCAAAAGTTTGGCTGCTGTGCATATAAAATGCATATGGATGTATATTCAGGCTGACAGTCTACAAGGTTAACCAGCAGAGGGGATAAGAGTAGGTTGCAATGGCACCATGCCCCACTTGGTGAGCCAAATGACAGCTGTGTTGCCTGTTGTCACTTAGTCCTCGACTTGATTTGTGAAGAGCGTAAATGACTTCTACCATCTCATTTACATCCCTTAACAGCAGACGAAAAAGAGACTACATGGTGAGCATTCTATTTTTTCACAGCCATAATTTTTTTTTCCCCCCAGTCATACTTTTTTTTTTTACCCCAGACTGGGCATGTCTAGGATGGGTGTTAAAAGACTATCATTGTTGGCTACACTGAAAATGCCTTGAGTGTGGAGGGGGGTGAATTCCCCCACATTGTTTGGTTGAGTTTGCAACGATGGCCAGCTATGGAGATTTGATGAATTTATTTTCGAAGTTACACATGTTCGGTAATGTTCTTTATCGATGTTTTATGTACAATATTTTGCCATTTGAGGGCTTGTGTTTTTGATAGCCGAACACAGACCCAAGTGCTCTTCCTTTCTTTGTTGCCAAAATTCTCTCCATGGCCTTGTATTTTAGATGAAGAAGAATGGGCTTGGCTACATACTTCATATATGTTTTTCACGGTTTATTATGGTATGGTCGAACCGGACCACATCGAATGATAGGATCGTCGACCCACGTCCGCAAAAACGACAATGTCGAATTCCGACATTGTCGAAATATGACTTCTGTTCGACCTTGAAACGGGCAAGAATCGTACTTTGACAATGTCGGGTTCAACATTGTCACCGTTCGGCCTCCGGACTTTGACTGAAGTGATCCTACTACAGCAAACCGATTTCCCTATTAAGAATATAAGATTACTATTAAAACGTTAAAGGCTGGTTCGGCAAACACAAAGACGAACGGCAGTTAGTCGATTTCCATGTTGCCAAACGTTAGGATAGCAAGAGTAAATATCACCGAATGCAACTCTGCATTCGCTGATATTTACTCGATGTTATGAGTAGAGTCGTGGTACAGTGTGGATTGTGAAATGTATCCCTTTCCTCACTGTAATGCGCTGTCGACGTTGGAATATTTAGTTAGCAGGGGGTGTGGGGGAGCAGGGAGGCTTGCCCCCCCCCAGTAAAACTTTCGATATTCGACATAAATGTTGAATCTCCTGAATTCGTTCAACATTTCCGACATTTTAACCTAATTAGTAAGCAGGAAGTAGCAGCTCCTTTTCAGTGTGTTGGAACGTTTTGTTTTTGAACTTCGATGTTTTGGTAGTAAACCAAGAATATAATATTGCTTTGATAAAAGAGTAGCAAGCATACTACAAGACAACAGCTACGTTCACAAAAATTCTTTGCTGAAGACTATGAATGTAAGATCCCATGACTCACTATTCCCATTAGCACTAACTCCCTTAAAGAAATATGAACCTATTTCAGACTTTGTTCTATATACAGGTAGAACCTGACAATTTGGTAAATAACTTTACATTGATAATATCAAAGGATAATACCAAAAGCATTACAAAAACAAATTCAAGAATGCTATCAGGTCCACTAAAGGAACCCATGAACTTAGGATGAGGGCCTCTGAAGCCACAGATAATTATAAAATCTTCCTTAGCCATGTTAGAAAAATAAAAAAACAGTATCGTACACATTGCTCAAAGCTTATTCATAACGGGGCCTAATATTCAGACCCAATCGACACTTCCAATATCCTTGCAAACAAATGTAGTGCTAACTTCACCATCCCCCCGATCAAAAATACTTCCTCTGTGGGACCCGACAATATACCTGGTTGCATAATTAATAGTGATGAACATACCCTTGCAGACACAATACTCAAACTGTTTAATACTCAAACAGTTTAACTTAAGTTTAGCTACTGGTTTTGATTCTGATGAGTGGCACACAGCAGTGGTGAACCCCCTCCATATGTGTGGCCTTGCAATTGCAGGGTAATAACAGTCTTCAGCCTTACAGGTCTCATGTGCAAAACCATGGAATGTATTATAACTGACCTCATACACTATGATAGCAACAATCTTGTTAGACTTGACCCCCAAATTTGGCTTTGTGAAAGGTAGACACTATTTAATCTGATAAATTTCTTTGAAAAGTTTAAATAGGCTGTGGCTGTTGGCCATATAGTGCACAAGATATATCTTGACCTGACCAAGGTCTTCAACATTATTCCCCATTCTGGCATTATAAAATAAGCTAAATGCTTTAAAATTTGACCTATATGTGTGGCAAGATGGATAGCAAAATGACTGGAAGACCCCATACAATGGAAATCTACTTTACAGAACTCTTAGCAAGAGACAAAACCTCTGCCTAACAACATCTGCAGATGACTGCAAACTGAGGGTTGATGTTGTATCATCCTATGATACCTAAACCTTTCAGAATGAACTCTAATGGTACTAAAATGGGCTCAAACTATATACTAAAAAGTGCATCACTTTTGGAAGACAACCTCTCCCATTTTCACACTGTCCAGAGAACACACCTCTACAAATTGAAAATTTAGCTAGGGTCCTAGGTACTTTTAATTTTTTTTCTCTTTTGACTACCATGTGACAACAGCTGGTCACGAAATCCTTTTATTTAGCCCAGCTAACAGCCAAGGGAATATTATCAAGGAGGTAATCACTCCCTTATACCTAGCAATGATCAGGTCACCAATTGAGTATACCTCCTCCTTTAGGATTCATCTTACTAAACACATCAGACAACTGGAAAGACCCCATACCCCTTAACCTCTTTGTTCAAGAAATCTGGACAAATCCAAAAATAATGGGGAACAAAGGCCCAAAAAACAGACACAAATTTTAAATATTGCTCTTATAAGCTTAGAAAGTTATTAGAATAACAGGTTTTGCATTAGCATGCATTTTTCTGAAGGATATGAAGTCTGAAACTCAAATATCTCTCACTCTTTATTGACTTCAGTGATCAATGATTTACCAAAAAAACACAAATTTTATGAGGAACAAACCAAAAATATGAGTAAAAAGTCCAGACATTCTGCGAAAATCTGGACAGTTGAGGGCTATGCCCCAAAGAATCCTAATCAAAAAGACTAAAGGCTTAAAATCCCTAAACAATAAAGAGAGGCTGGAAGGGCTATCCCTTTAGTCAGTATCTTACAGACTTTTAAGGGAGGATATAAGCATTTCATAATGCACTATTAAGGACCTGACTGTCCTGGACTTCCCGTTTCTCTACAAGTTCAATATATCCACCAATACTAGAACCAGGGACCTAAATCTTTACCAACAGATAAATAAAACATGGGAGGAACAGGCTTACATATCCTAACACCTTGCAAACTTCTTGATTAAACATCCTCCACATGTTAAGCAGTGCAACCATCTTTCTTTAAAAGCATTAACTAAGTGACTGGATTGATATCAAATATACTCTAAGACTGATCAGGTTCTCCTGGAGAAAGGAGAAATGGTCTAAATGAGGTTAATGGCAAGGTGAGAATGGTCATGAGACTCACTGGCCTTGGAATACCTATGAATCTACATATGTATGTGTGTGTGTGTGTGTGTGTGTGTGTGTAATACTGACAACCTATTACAGTGCTGTTCTAGGCTATGAAAGTCATATCACCGTACAATGAAAAATTGCAAAAACAAGAAAACAGTGTTCAAGGATATATACTAGGCCAATGACCACCAGGGCCTTTTTAAGCCAATAAGTGCAACCTAACACAATTGTGCCCTTATGTATCATGGGTTTTATTAGGAGAAGGCATGATAGTTAGAGAGTTTCTAAAGGTTATGCGGGGGGGGGGGGGGGTATGTTAGTTTAGACATCATTACTGCCTGCCTCTGTCAGAGACATGGGGACTGGACCAGGGGTGAATTTCTGATTTCCCATCCATTGGTCAAGCTTACGCATAAATAGGGTTAGGGATGGACTCTGCTTCATATAGATGGGAAGCTTGTACCAAAGCATGGGGATCCTCTGAGACAAACATCTGTCTTGCCAACATGTCATATTTATGTCGCAAGCAAAATTTAAATCCTTGGACCTACTAGATCTGATGCTGTTTATTTTGCAGATGTGCAAGAGGTCCATCAGAACTGGATACGAGAATCCCTTGCACAGAAGGCATAGAACATCTCTCAGTAACTTGTAGGGGACAGAATACAGAGACAAGGCTTTAAGGTGAGCCATGTGAGACAATGAGTTTATACCCTGCATTTTCCAGGTAAGGTACCTTTGTGGGTGTTTCAACAGCTGCACATGTCTAGTCAGGTACCTGCCAAAGGGGGAGGGGCATTATACTCAATGCTGGGTCTGATAAGGGCTGAATAAAATAGCACTATGACTTCCTTGGACCTAAATGCCATTCCATTACTTATAAGCTGGGCAACTTGGAATGATTTTCTTATTACCTTAGCCACATGTTGGTTAAAGGACGCATTACTGTTTGCTTATGTTCCCAGATTCCTGACTACCGGCTCAGCTCTTTGGTGTGCCTTATTGAGGGAGTTATTAGCATGGATGGCCATTTTCCCAAAAGGCACTATAATGCATTTCTTGGCATTGAGTTTTAATCTACCACTTTGGTACCACTCATTTATCTGTGTTGGACCCTCTTGTAAGATGCTTGTGTCATTGGTGGTTCTATGATACCTCCCAACTTGCAGTCATCTCCAAACTTGGTCAGCCAAAGGTACCCGACATTATCCTTTGCCTCCAAGAAATAGATGCCAAATAAAAACAGTCCCTGCCCTTGCTCTCTTGGTCTTTTAGTGGAAGTGGTTTCATCAATCCTGATCTCCTGGGTCTTATCTGTGAAACAGCTGGAAATCCAGTGAGTTATGTAGGGGTTTATGCCAAGTTCGGTGAGTTTGTCAAAAATACCAGAGTAGGGTATTACAGTGAATGCCATATCCAGGTCCAGGTAGGTGGTATGCACCGTTTTCCCCTCATCCATTACATTAGTGACCCCCTCAAAGATGTCCACCAGGTTTAGTAGGAATGACTTTCCCCTGACAAAGCCAAACTGAGTTGGATTCAGTTTCTGAAAGTTGCCTATGTCTTTGTTGATTATTTACATGATAATTCTTTCCATGGCTTTGCATATTAGACTAAACAGACTAATGGGCCTGTAGTTCCTGGAGAAGATTGATGGTCCACCCTTCGGAAGTCGGATAACCACTGCAGTCCTCTATTCTCATGATACAAAGCCTGTTTTGAAGCTACAGCTGAAAACTGACTCAAGTGGTTTCTTTGGGTTTTATTTGCAATGTTGATAGGTTTGTCAATTTACCAAAGAAATGGCTAACTTAGCATCAAGTGAGAAGGAGAATCCAAGTGTCCCAAACAAGCACAAACATAGAATATAATAATCAAAATTTATTGTCACAAGGGTCAAATGCTTTCATCCTTTATGTTAACAGAATCATGTCGTCTTCTTCTTTCAGCTGCTCCCGTTAGGGGTCGCCACACCAGATCATCTGTTTCTATTTCTTCCTGTCCTCTGCATCTTGCTCTGTCACACCAACCACCTGCATATGTGCTCTCTCACCACATCCATAAACCTTATCTTAGGCCTCCCTCTTTTCCTGTTACCTGGCAGTTTCATTCTTAGCATCTTTTTCCCAATATACTCTGCATCCCTCCTCAGCACATGTCCAAACCAATATAATCTTGCCTCTCTGGCTTTGTCTCCAAACCTTCCAACCTGGGCTGACCCTCTAATATACTTATTACTAATCCTGTCCACCCTTGTCACACCCAGTGCAAATCTTAACATCTTTAACTCTGCCATGTCCAGCTCTGCCATTTTGTCATAGCCACGGTCTCCAACCCATATAATATAGTTAGTCTCACTACCCTCTTGTAGACCTTCCCTTTCACTCTTACTGGTACTCGTCTGTCACAAATCACTCCTGACACTCTTCTCCACCCACTTCATCCTGCCTGTACTCTCTTCTTCACCTCTCTTCCACACTCACCATTGCTCTGAACTGTTGATCCCAAATATTTAAACTCATCCACCTTCGCCACCTCTACTCCCTGCATCCTCACCATTCCTCTATCCTCCCTCTCATTCACACACATATATTCTGTCTTAGTCCTGCTGACCCTTCACTCCTCTTCTCTCTAGAGCATATCTCCACCTCTACAGGGTCTCCTCCACCTGTTCCCTACTCTCACTACAGATCACAATGTCATCTGCAAACATCATAGTCCATGGGGACTCCTGTCTGATCTCGTCTGTCAACCTGTCCAGCACCACTGCAAATAAGAAAGGGCTCAGAGCTGATCCTTGATGTAATCCCACCTCCACCTTAAACACATCCGTCACTCCCACCGCAGACCTCACCACTGTCACACAACCCTCATACATATCCTGTACCACACTTACATACTTCTCTGACACTCCCGACTTCCTCATACAATACCACAACTCCTCTCTAGGCACCCTGTCATATGCTTTCTCTAAGTCCACAAAGACGCAATGCAACTCCTTCTGACCTTCTCTGTACTTCTCCATCAACACTCTCACAGCAAACATGTAATACATGAAAATACAATATTTAAAAGTAATGGTAGCCACATTACTCCAATTAAAATACAGGGTCTTAAAAGTGCCTACAGAAAAATCTTGTCTTTGGATTTCTGCGTCGGATGCTATCGCTTCTTCCATGATGTCAGGTCATCAAGGGTATAAAACATGCAGCCGACGCCATTACATCAGTTTTTCTTGCCCCAGATGTCAGGTGCCCCCACAATAGGAAGCAATTATATGGTATGGAATACCCCCAGCAAAAAGCAAATACACGATATAATATATATGCCAAACAAGGAAAGGTAGAGCCAAGAGAAGTCAGGGGGCTGGAGGGAGAGTAACCAGGACTGCAACAGTGAATACACTCGAACATCTACATTTATGGTAAGTGTACACAACTGTACTATGTTCTTCATGTTTCACTGTTGCAGTCATCACTTTTAGGTTGATTCCCAAAGCTAAGGAAGGGTGGAGGCAGTTAAAGAGCATTGGGGCTAGCAATCAGGCCCTGTAAGACTGCTGTGGCAAATCCAGTTCTGGATTTAGAAAAGATAGATAGGTGGTAATGCTTGGTGAAAGTATGTACAGAGCTCCAGGTAGCAGCTTCCAAGATGTCCCTGGTAGGGACTCCTCTGAGAAATGCTGTAGAAGTAGATGCAGACCTGGTGGAATGTGATCTTATCCCCTGTGGGGTAGGTTTTTCATGGTGCTAGTAGCAGAAATGGATGCAATGGGCTATCCATTTGGAAATGGTTTGCATTGAAATGGCCTTCCCCTCTGCCCCTGCAGCAAAACTAACTAGCAGCTGGTCAGATTTTCTGAGAAGCTTAGTTCTGTCCAAACAGAATCTAAGCTGTCTGTGCACATCCAGAGAATGCAGTATCCTTTCTCCCTTATTTTGAGGATTAGGGAAAAAAGTAGGCAAATGAATGGACTGGTTTAGAGCCACACTAGACACCACCTTGGGCATAAAGGATGGATTCGTCCTGAGGGATACCCTGTCCACATGGAAGATAATGAAGGGTTCCACTACCATTAGGGCCTACAGTTCAGACAATGTTCTTGCTAAAGCGATGGCTAGAAGTAAGGCTGTTTTCCAGGAAAGGAAT